>NC_007090.3:1548445-1610945 GCF_000004695.1 Dictyostelium discoideum AX4 | reverse complement strand
AAACTCTTTTTTATTTTTTGAATATTAATATTAATTTTATTTAAAATAAAAAAAATATTATAGTTTAAGTGTTAGAATCATTAAAAAGAAGTTCAAGAGTAACACTTTTGGTTTCGTTGATATGGAAGATTTAGAAACTGCCAATAAAGCTGTTGCCGCCATCAATGGTAGAGAATTCGACGGTAAACAAGTCAATGTTGAAATCGCTCGTGAAAAGAGTACCGAAAGCAAACCAAAGAGAACTTCAACCAGAAAGACTAGAACACCAAAACCAACCAGCACCACCACTGGCGAAAATGCTACTACTGAATCCACTGAAGCATCACCAACTTTAAATGGTAATACCACCACCAAACGTAGAAATGCCAGACGTAACACCAAAGACGTCAAAGCTGCCACTACCACCACCAACACCGATGCCACCACCAACACTGCTGCTGCCTCAACCGCCGCTGCTCCAGCTACCAAAACCTCTAAACCAAAGAGAGAAAGAAGACCAGCTGCCAACACTGCTGACAGACAACAAAGTACCACTACCCTCTTTGTCAGAAACATTCCATACTCTTTTGATGATGTTAAATTATTAGAAACCTTCAAAGATTGCTCACCAAAGAGTGCTCATGTCATTGTCAACAAACACACCAACAGAAGCAAAGGTTTCGGTTTCGTCGAATTCGATGATGTTGCCAATCAACAAAAAGGTCTCACCCTTAACAAACTCTCTGTTGAAAGTAGAGAACTCTCTGTTAAAATCGCTTTAGTTCCAGAACCAAGAGATGCCACCGCAACTACTCCAGATGTTACCACTACCGCTTAAATACATTAAAAAAAAATAAAAAAAAAAAAATAAAAATAAAGTGAATTCTTTTAAAAAAAATAAAAATTAAATATATATTTACATTTATATTATCATTATTTATTATTTATTATTTATAAAATTTAAATTTACTATTTTATTTATTTATTTTTTTGGTTGTTGATTATTATTTAAATCAAAACCATTTAATAATAAAGTTTCATTGCTAATATATAATTTGTTTGGTGATTTTGAAAGGATATGAGCAATTTCTTTACTTGCTTCTAAAGTTCTAAGTTGTACCAAGTATGGTGATTGTTTAATTGCATCATTAATAAGTTGAGCAGATTGGGCTTCACCTTCTGCTTTAACAATGATACTTCTTTTATCTTGTAATGCTTTTTCAACTAAGAAACGTGCTCTTTCAGCTTCTTGTTGTGCAACTTGTTTTGCTTCAATTGCTGCTGCATATTCTCTACCAAAATTTAAATGAGTCTATAAAATAAAAAATTAAAAAATAATAAAAAAATAAAAATTAAATTTGGTTAGTGGTAAATAATTAATTAATAAATTAATTAATTATATAATTTATAATAATAATAATATTTACAATTGAAACATCATCTAATTCAATATTGAAATCTTTAGCACGATCAACTAATCTTTTAAAGATTAATCTTGACACTTGTTCTCTTTGAGTGATTAATTGAGATGCATTGAATTGTGCAACAATACTCTTTAAAATTTCATTTACAATTGATGGTAATACTCTTTCATCATAATCTTTACCCAATGTTCTATAGATGGCTGGAAGTTGACTAACTTTTGGTTTTGATAAAACTCTGATTGTAATATTAACCATTTGAAGATCTTTACTACCAGTTAATGATGAAATACTACGTGGTTTAGCTCTAACATCATAAATTTCAGCACGTTCAAACCATGGAACAATAAAATGAGTACCTTCATTATAAACTTTATTCTTTATACCAACAAATCTATTAAATACAATTGCTCTATGACCACCTTCAACTATAAATAATAGTCATAAAATAAATAAATAAATAAATAGTCATAAAATAAATAATTAAATAATTACTATTAGAATTTTTGGTTTTTTACAATATACTTTTTTTTTTTTTTTTGAAATTATTTGGAACTTACCATTAACTAAACTACTAAGTGCTAATAAACCAACACCACCTAATGCTAATAAACCAAAACCGCCACCGAAACTACCTTTTGGTAATTTTGGAATGTTATTGAAATTAACTTGAAACTTTTTATTATTCATTGCTACTATTTCTTTTTCTTTTTTTTTTTTTTTTTTTTTTTTTGTTTGGTGAACTGAAATTAAAAAAAAAAAAATAATAAAAAAAAAAAAAAGATGAAATTTTATTTTATTTTTTTTTTTTCATTTTTTTTTTTAATTTTTTATTTTTTTTTTGAAATTCGGATGAAGTGTAAATTTGGTGTTAAAAATATTACTAATTTTGATCAAACTTAATAAAATTTATAAAATTTTAAAATTAGATTTTTACATATACAAAAAAAGTTTTATTATTTTTTTATTTTTTTTTTTTTATTTTTTTTATTTTTTTTTTTTTCCTTCCTTTTAATTTTAATATTGTTGGTCCATTTGATCAGATTCAGTTTTAAGTTGTGGGTATCTATCTTTGATAATGTTCCAATAATTGAAATATGTGAGGGAATAGGAGTAAGTATCTAAATATATTTTTTTTTATTTTGGGTAAAAAAAAAAAAAAAAAAAAAAAAAGTTGTAATGTATAAAAAAAAAAGAAAAAAAATTAATATTTAAATAAACTATATATAGGAAAAATTAAAATTTAAAAAAAAAAAAAGAATTAATATGAAAACTTACCAAAAGAATCAACTGGACCAAAATCAAATAATGATAAAACTACACCTTGTACACCAATTGTTGTGGTATATTCAAAAGTAAAACAAATTTGGTAATAGTTATTTTTATTAATTGAATTAAATTTATCTTTTGGAACAGAGAATTTAAGATGCTTTGAATCTGTTGATTCAATTGTTGCTGTGCCTTTATCTTGGTCAATATCTAAAAACTTAGCTAAAATCATTCCCTTTGATATTTTATTTGCTGAAGTTTGATTAATGAGAGATTCTAAAATTTCACCATTTACTCTAATAAATACTGATTCTTGTGGTTGATCCATTTTCTATATGTATGTATATATGTATGTATGTATAAATGTATGTATAAATTAAAATAATAATATAATAATTTGTTTATTTGTTTATTAATTTTTCTAAATGTGCGCGCGCAAATTGAATGATTTTTTTTTTTATTTTTTTTTATTTTTTTTTTTATTTTTTTTTTATTTTTTTTTTTTTTTTTATTATTTTTTTTAAAATTTTTTTTTTTTCTTATTATTTTTTCAATTCAGAGTAACGAACAAATACTAGTAGATTTTTATTTTTCCCCGTTGGGATCTAATTTTAATTTTCTTTTTATAGAAAATTTTTTTATTTTTTTTTTTTTTATTTTTTTTTTATTTTTTTTTTTTTTTAATAATAAATCCAAATCCCCCATAAAAAAAATATAAAATAAAAAAAATAATCAATCAAAAACATGAACTAAAAATTAAATTAGAAATAAATGCCTTGTATAAGAGTCATATAAAAAAAAAAAAAAAAAAAAAAACTAACTCTTTCAAAAATTCATACGATTTACCATTTGATGATTCACTATAAGTAAAATTCTTATAAATTTTTTTTTTTTTTTTTTAATTTCAAATAAAATTTCCCATTATCTAGATTAACTAAAAGAATACCCATTTTTTGAGCACTAAAGTGTCATTTTTCAAAAAAAAAAAAAATTAAAAATAAAAAAAAAAATGAAAAAAAAAAAAAAAAAATCCTGAAAGTCTTTTTTTTTGTTTATTTTTCTTATTTTGTTATTATTTTATTTTTCTTTTTTTTATTTATTTTTTATTATTTCCATTATTTATTTATTTATTTATTTTATGTAATTTTAGTACACTTGCAAAAAAAAAAAAAAAAAAAAAAAAAAAAAAAAAAAAAAAAAAAAAAAAAAATTAATTTAATTCAGTACCAACTAATTTTAACAATTGTTGGATCAAATTTTTTAGAAAGAAATAAATATTGCCTATTATTTTTGGTTTTTTTTTTTTTTTATTATAAATATTTTTATACACTATTTCAACAAAGATCACTAAACACCTTTATATAAATACACATATATTCATAGTGGTTATTGTACAATATATCTCTTGTCTCATCTCAATCATTTTTTTTCTTTTTTTTTTTGTTATTTTTATCGCTTAGCCACTGTTTTTATTAAAAAAAAAAAAAAAAAAAAAAAAAAAATATAAATAATATTAATAAATTACAATAAACATACACTTTTTACCCCACACAACACAAAAAAAAAAAAAAAACCAATCAGTGTGTTTAATTTTTAGAATATATTATTCATTTTTTTTTTATTTTTTTTAATTTTTTTTAATTATACTTTAAAAAAAAAAAAAAAAAAAAAAGAGTATAATAAAAAAAAAAAAAAAAAAAATTGTATCAAATTTAACTGTATAACTTAACAAGATAAAAATAATTCTTTTTCAATAAATCAATAATTTAATTAAAAAAAAAAAAAAAAAAAAAAAAAAAAAAAAATGGGATCAACAGTAAGTAGCACATGTAATTTTTAATGAATAGATTTAAATTTATACATAATTAAAAAAAAAAAAAAAAAAAGGTGAAATATTAATTATTGTTTAAATTAATTTATTTTTAAATATTTAATTTAATTTAATTTAACAGGATGTTGTGATTAAAGTTTTTTTTAAAGATGGCAGTTATAAATCTTTAAGAGTGAACGAAGATGATAAAACAAAACAAGTTTGTGCATCAGTACTCACTAAAGTTTCATTAAAAACAAAGAATACCAATAAATTACTTTTATACACTGCTTTTAAAGAAAATAATGGTTTGTAAATCTACACCCCCACTCACACACCTCTCTCTATATATATATTTAGTTATTTTATTTTATTTTATTTTATTTTATTTTATTTTATTTTATTGTTTCTTTTGATTTTGTATTCCACCCTTTTTTTTTTTTTTTTTTTTTTTTTTTTTTTTCCTTTTTCTTTTCTTTTTTTACTATTATCATAATAATTTTAATTTTTTTAAAATTAATATTAATTTTTTTTTTTTTTCCATTTATTTCTTTATTATTATTTTTACCATTTAAAAAAAAAAAAAAAAAAAAAAAATGATAAAATCAACAAACAATGAAAATGAATTAGGAATTACATGTCAAGAGATAGCAGAAACAGAAAATCCAGGAACAATTTATAAAAAATGGGAAGAGGATAACCAATTAGATAAATTTAAATTAATCTTCAAAAAGAAAAAGGATTCAGTAAAATGGGGTGAAGAATCATTACCAACAACAACACATGGTGTTTCAGCATCAACTCAAACTAATACTACTAGTAAACCACCATCTAGATTGCCACCAACACCTCAAAAAACAAGTGTTTCAGTTGGTGATTCAGGTCCACCATCACATCCACCACCAACTCCAGATGAAGATAGAGCACCACAAAGATCATTCGGTATTAATCCATTAATGAATGAAATTGCTTTAAAAAGAAATAATCCTGATAATGTATGATTATTATTTTAATTTAATTTCCAAAAAAAAAAAAAAAAAAAAAAAAAAACAACACTAATAGTTTTATTTTCCTTTTTTTTTTTTTTTAGAAACCAATTTTAAAATCAACACCAAAAAAAGAACAATCACAAACAGTTATAATTGATTGGATTAATAAGAAATTAGTTGAATTTGGAAAGAATGAAAAGATTGAAAATTTAGAATCAGATTTAAAAAATGGTTGTGTTTTGGCATTATTATTGGAAGGTTTAAGTGGTTTATCAATTAAAGATTTCAATAGAACACCAACAACAAAAATTCATATAATTGAAAATAATAATATCATTTTACGTTTCTTAAAAGTTTTAGGTGTTAATTTAGTAAATATCACTGGTGAAGATATGTGGGAGACTAGACCTGAAACAATGATGAGAATTTTGGGCATAATCATTAAACATTTCCATGATACAAGTCCAGAACAAACTAAACAAAGAATTTCAATGATGATGACTAATAATAATAATAATAATAATAATAATAATAATAATAATAATAGTAATAATAGTCAAAATACTGCAAATAAAAAATTACCACCACAAAGAAAGATAGCTGCTAAACCATCACCAAATGTAAATAATAATAATAAAAATAGTAATGGAGATGTGGTACCAGAACCACCACAACCAACAATTGCAAAATTAAAACCAGTAAATTCTGCCAATGCCACTGGTAAACCAGCACCAATGATGGCAAAAAGAAAACCTCCACCAAAGGTTGCAAATGGTTCAGTTGCTGCACCACCACCATTATCATCTAGTAGTGATAATACAGTTTTACCATCACCACCAAAATCACCACTACAACCTTCATTACCACATAATGCATTATCAAGTAGTGGTAATAGTTTACCACCACCACCTCAATCACCACCCCCAACAGCATTAAAGAAATCACCAGCTCCAAGTCAATTTGTACCAAAAGCACCACCAAAAGCAGGCGATCCTAAACCAATTCCACCACCAAAATCAACTACCACTACTAAACTTTCACCATCTAATAAACCAACTTTACCACCAGGTAGAC
Source organism: Dictyostelium discoideum AX4 (assembly GCF_000004695.1). Classification (NCBI taxonomy): domain Eukaryota; phylum Evosea; class Eumycetozoa; order Dictyosteliales; family Dictyosteliaceae; genus Dictyostelium; species Dictyostelium discoideum. Next base: position 1,604,403 of record NC_007090.3, on the reverse strand, counting down.
CATCAGTACCACCACCAACTACAACATCAACAGCACCACCAACTACATTAGCACCACCTCCACCTGTTGCAAAAAGACCAATTGCAAAATCACCAAATCAACCACCACCAACAACAACAACAACAACAACGGATGGTTCATTATCACCACCTTCTACTATATTATCAAGAACTAGTAGTGAACCACCACCAGTTTCACCACAATTATTACAACAAATGAATCCACCACCAGTTGAAACTTTGAAAAAACCACCAACACCACCAAGATCATTCATTAAACAACCACCAACAACGACAGCTTCTGAAACTACATTATCACCATCTGGTTCAGTTCTTCCACCACCACCAACACTTACTTCATCACAAGATGCACCACCACCAATTGATATTTCAGTTCTTCCACCACCACCATCACCAACTGATTCACCACAAATTAAGAGACCAGTTTCATTACAATATAATAATCCACCAAAAAAAACTCCACCTCCACCACCACCAGCAAGAACAAAGCCACCAGTTCCAGAAAAACCTGTTAATTTACCCGTTGTTGAAGAACAACCTCAACAACAAGAAGAGGAGTATTATGAAGAAGATCAACAACACTATGAACAATATGATGATGAACAAGAACAACCTCGAGAGCCAATTCAAGAGGAACAACAACAACAACAAGAACAAGAACAAGAACAACAACAAGAACAAGAACAAGAGCAACACCACCAAGAAGAATATTATGAAGAAGAACATGCAATTGAGGAAGAACATCAACATCAAGAACAAACAATTGAAAATGAAAATAAATCAAATGATGTAATTGTTAATGATGATAATGAAGAATCATTTACTTTTGAAGAATTGGAATCAATAATGAATTCAAATAACTTTAATTTCGATGATCTTCTTAAAGAGGCTAATCAATCTATCTCTAATCAAAATTCAAATGCAATCAATTATGATATGGCAATAAATTCATTGGATACAATTGGCACCACTAGTTCAACAACTACTTCAACTACTGTGGTTGATGATGATTCTTTAGATGATTTATTGGATCGTCTCGCAAGAGGTGAATTCTAAAAATATAATAAAAATATAATATAATAAAATAAAAAAATAAAAACACAATCATTAAATAATTGATAAAAAAAAAAAAAAAAAAAAAAAAAAGAAAAATATTGAACAAGATTTGTTTTGTAAATTTCTTTTTAAATTTTATTATAGTTTTTTAATCTTTATTCTTTTACAATTGGAAATTAAAAAATACACAAAAAAATCCCCATGAATTTATTAAACACACAATAATTTCCTTTATTACTGTGTGTGATTTTATAATCATTGAAAGCCAAAAATAATTAAGAATTTAATTACCACACACATAACACTAAATTTTTCTTTTTTTAATAATCTATTATTATAATTTAATTAGTCAATTATGATTCTATTGGTTTACAAGTTAATGTATCAATAAATGGATTGTAAATGATAATAAATTATTATTTTCATTTGATGTACCTTTTATTTCTGATTTTATTCTTCCTCTAAGAGAAGTTAAATAAATTGGTGACTGTCTAGGGTACGAATGAATCAACTCAAGTATATATTGATGATATTCAACAATTTAATTTAACGACAATTGTAAATGATAAACAAACACTTTATCATTTACACCATTAAATCAAATTAAAAAATCAAAATTATATATAATTGTAAATGGTAAAAAATCAAATATTGTTCAAATTGATTTATCATTCTTTGTTAAATCATCACCATTATCACCATCAGTACTTGGTCAATTTGTAAACTTTACATTATACAATATAAATTTATTCAATTATAGTAGTTTACCAACTCTTACATTAATGGACAATACAACTATTATAGGTATCGATAATTCAAATTCAAAAGAGTTTCCAACTCGTACATACACATTCCCTATTCCAAAAGGTTGTGGTAGAAATCAAGTTTCGATGTCAATTGAAAATCAAACAACACGTACTGAAGAAATAATATTTGAAAATAACTACTTTTTATTCCCTTTAAAACATGAATATGGATCAAGTGAACTTCTTTAATAGTATGTGATGAAACATCAGTAGGTCTTAAAGTTGATATATCACCATCCTAGCCCCAATAAATAAGTATCCAGTTTTTAATTCCACAAGTGGTCAATTTATAATTAATGGTGAAAATTTCATTCCAAACACATCTGATAATTCAAGTGTTTATTGTTTTTCAAATGAACAACTATATAATTGTTCATTTTTAAATTATGATTCAATTTCATGTGATATTGAATTTGAGGGGGAGGAGACAGGTGGTAATTCACAAGTAAAATGGATGGAGCAAACATAAAAATGAAAAAAATAAGATACAGATCAGATTTAAAAGCTTTTAGAGCCCAAAATTCTAATGGAGGGGAACGTACACTAACAACAGAACAACAAGAAGCATCCTCAAGCTCAACACCTGTGACCCACAACATCCACTATCTGAAAATTAAATAGGAAAATTATCAATTATTCCACCATTAAGATAATAATTTTTTTTTTTTTTTTTGGGAAAAGAAAAAAAAAAAAAAAAAAAAAAAAAAAAAAAAAAATTATGTTCTAGAATTTAAAAAAATAAATAATAAATAAATAAATAAATAAATAAATAAACAAATAAACCAAAGATTACAAAAATACATTCAGTGTTTTATTTAATAACAAATGCTTTTTGTTTTTTTTTTTTTATTTGATAATTTATTTTTGTACAGTTTTTTTTTTTTTTTGTAAACGAAAAATGAAAGAAATTTTAATTATTTAATAATTTGAATGAATTTTGAAAGACTTGGATTATTTATAAATTCTTTATTTTCAGAGACACAGTAAATACGTTCTAAAGATGGTGGAATTGAACCTTCTGTAATTAATTCTTGATTAAAATCTGGATTTAAAATTGTTAAAGTTTTTAAACTATTTGGTAAAATACCTGGAGTGATAGTTTGATTGAAATTACGACCTAATGATAATGATCTAAGATTGTTTGGTAATGCACCAGGTGCAATGGTTTGATTAAATTCGAATCCCAATGACAATGAAGTAATACTTTCTTGTAAATCGCCAACAACAATTGGTTGATTGAATTTATCGTCAATATTTAATGTTAAAATTGATGGTGGTTGAGCAATCATCTTTTAGAAACCAAGGAGAATAATATTGTTTAAAAATAATTATTATTTATAGAATTATAGAATATTAAAAATATGAAGAAAAAAAAAAAAAAAAAAAAAAAAAAAAAAAAAAAAAAAAAATTAGTAAACTTTTTTTTTAATTATAATTAAATAAAATAAATTAAAAACATACTTTTTTATTTTGAAATAAATTTATAAAATAGAATTAAAAGAATAAAATATTTTTAATATATATAGAGAGAGAGATAATTGGTATTTTTAAGATAATAATAAAAAAAAATTTAATATATAAAATTATGAAATTTAATTTTTATTTTATAGTTAAAAAAATAAGAAAAAAAAGCTAAAAAGAAAATAAAATTAAATATTATAAAAATGAAAAATAAATTAAATGGAATGACAAAACCTGGGTCATTGCCAAACAATCATTCTGTTTTATTAAACAAAAAAAAAAAAAAATAAAAAAAATTATAAAATAAAAAAAAAAAAATTAAAAAATAAAAAATAATTTTTTACACTCCGTTCCATTAAGCAATCAAGAAGTGTGAATTAAACAAACATTCGAAATTTTATGTTTTTTTTTGATTTTTTTTTTTTTTGATTTTTTTTTTTCTAAAAAACACTCCGTTCTATCAAACAATCAAGAAGTGTGAATTAAACAGACATTTGAAATTTTAGGTTTTTTTTTTTTTTTTTGTTTTTTTTTTTTTTTTTTTTTTTTTTTTTTATAAAAATAAAAACACAAATAATATATAAGGAAATCCCAGGGTTTATAAAAACATGGTTAGAAAATAGAAATTAAATTTAGAGAATGAAAGCTAATGGATAGATATTTAGGATTCTAAAATACACCGTTTTTAATTTTTTTTAAACATATAGGGTTTAAAAACCAATTATGACAAAAATAAAACTATCTACTATTAAAAAAAACAAAAGAATAAATAAAAAATAAATAATTTAATTTCTAATATAAAAAAGAAAAAATTTTGATATATTTTTTTTAAACCTTTTAAATTTTATTATTTATTAATTAATTAATAATATTAAACTATTATGTGTTCTTATTGAATTTAAATTTTTTTTTTTTTTTTATTATTATTTTTTTTTTTTATCTTTATTTTTATTTTTATTTTTATGGTCTAATTGATTTATTTACAATATATTATTTACAGTTTGTTTTATTGAATATGAATATAATGAATAATAATAATTATTATAATTATTTAATAATTTGAATGAATTTTGAAAGTCCTGGATTATTTATAAATTCTTTATTTTCAGAGACACAATAAATACGTTCTAAAGATGGTGGAATTGAACCTTCTGTAATTAATTCTTGGTTAAAATCTGGATTTAAAATTGTTAAAGTTTTTAAACTATTTGGTAAAATACCTGGAGTGATAGTTTGATTGAAATTACGGCCTAATGATAATGATCTAAGATTGTTTGGGAGGGCACCAGGTGCGATGGTTTGGTTAAATTCGAATCCCAATGACAATGAAGTAATACTTTCTTGTAAATCACCGATGACAATTGGTTGATTGAATTTATCGTCAATGTTTAATGTTAAAATTGAAAGTGGTTGAGCAATCATCTTTTAGAGGAATTTAAAATTTATATTTATTTATTTATTAATTTATTTATTTATTTATTGATTTATTATTAATTTATTAATTTTTAATATTATATAATTTTTTAGTTTTGTAGTTTTTTTTTTTTATATTTTTTTATTAAAAAAAGAAAATTTAAATAATTAGAATATTTTTTTTTTTAAATGATTTAATAATGGGAAAAATAAAAAAAATATAATAAATAATAAAATAAAAATAAAAAAAATAATATACCTTTTTATTCAAATAAATTTAAAATATAAAAAAAAGGGGTTAAAAAAAAAAAATTAAAATTAAAATAATTAAAATAATTATTAGAGAGACTAAAAAATAATATTTTGTAGATAAAAAATAATTTAATAAATATTTGGAATTTATAGTAAAAAAAAAAAAAAAAAAAAAAAAAAAAAAAAAAAAAAAAAAAAAAAAAAAAAAAAAAATTAAAAAACAATTAAAAAAAACAAAAAAAATAAAAATGGAACAAAGATTGAACCTGGTCATAGCCAATCATTTACCATACACAAAAAAAAATCAAAAAAAAAAAAAAAAAAATCAAAAAAAAAAAAAAATTTTCCCCGTTTTTCACTCCACAAAATTCAACACTACCAATCAAGAATTCTTTGCACATATTTGTAAATACCAGGGTATTTTCTTAAAAAAAATAAATTTATCTTTTTTTTTTAGCAAAGATATTCAAAAATAAAAAAACAACAATAAATTATTTTTCAAAAGATTTTTTTTTTTTTTTTTTTTTTTTTATTATATAACCCACAGCATTACACCAAATATATATTTTTTTTTTTTAATTTTTTTTTTTTTCAGATAAATTTTTAAAAAAACAAAAAACAAAAAATAAAAATAAAAAAACAAAAAAATTTAAAAATAAAAAAAATTCTATTTTTGGTGTGTCCTAATACAAAATGAAATTTTCCTAAAAAAACAACAAAAGTTAAGACCTAGGAAATTGAATCATTTTGGTTTTTTTAATTATTTTTAACATTAAGAAATGGTAGTTACCAGACCTCTTTGAGTCCTTTTTGAAACAAAATAATTTCATAATAAAAACATTTTTTTTTTTTTTAAAAAAAAAAATAAATTATGGTATGGTGGATTAACTTTTTTTTTTTATTTATTTATTTGAATTTTAAAAAAAAAATAATAATTTTTAACTTAGTTACATCCACAATTACCTCCATACAATGAAGGTTCATTGTTAGTATAACCTCCACATCCACCACAATTAACACTGGATACATTATTACCACCAACAGTTATACCATTTAATTTTGAGGTAGTATTACCAGAAGTGAGACCACTTTTTGATGATTTTGAAATTAAAGCAATTGAATCTTAAAAAAAAATTTAAGTGAAAAAATTTTATACATTTGTTAAATTTAAATAAATTAAAAAAATGAAATATTTACCAAAGATTGTCATAATTTTTTGTGAATAAATAATATTTTTTAAATGAAATGAATATTATAATTTTTTTTTTTTTTATTTAATTTATATGGTTTAAAATTATTTGACAATTTTAACCTTTAAGGAAAAATATATTTTTTAAAAAAAAAAATAAAATTAATTATATTTTTTTTTTTATTATTTCCGAAAATTGAAAATCATATAACATTTTTAATATAAAATTAATAAAAAATAATAATAACAATTATAACTATATGGATTTAGAAATTGAACAAAAAATCCAAAATTGCATAGGAACCAAATTTTTTTTTTTTTTTTTTTTTTTTTAAAACTTTTTAAAATTTATTTATATATTTTTTTTTTTTTTTTTAAAAAAATAAACAAATTAGCTACCATCTGTAAAAATAATTATTATTATTTTTAATATTAGGTATCTATTATTAGTATCAGTAAAAAAATTCTATTAAATTTTTTTTTTTTTTAAATTTTTTTTTTTTTTTTTTTTTCAAAAAAAAAACACATACCATCAATGAGAAAAGCTTGAAATTCGAATAAAGCTGTACCTAATAAATTTGAACTAAATTTACTAATTGTTCTAATAATTTTGATAAAAGTGGTAAAAATGAGTTAATTTGTTTTTTTTTTTTTTTTTTTTTTTTTTTTTTAGAAAAAAAAAATAAGATATTTACTGTGACTTTGTTCTAAAACTATTTAAATTTGATTGAGGCGAATTTGAATTGCAAGAGGTTGGTAATGAAAAAGATGGTTGAGAAGTGGTTGATGCTGAAGTTGTTGATGATGTTGTAGTTGTTGGTTTATTTATAAAATTATATGATACAGATTGTGATATATTATTACTTCTATTATTACATCTATTTAAAGATGTTGCCACTTTTGTCGAAAAACTAAATCCTCTATTCATTTTCTTCTCGTTTTTTTAATATTTACACAAAAATAAGAATATGATCAATCAAAAAAAAAAAAAAATAAAATAAAAAAAAAATAAAAAATATAAAAATTAAAAAAATGAAAAAAAAAAAAAAGTCGAAAAAATAAAATTTCATTCGTTTCTCGCTTTTATTTTGTTTAACAAAATAAAAAAAAAAAAAAAAATACTTGTTTATTTTTATATTATATATTATTTACTAAACAAAATGGAGTTTAATAAAAAAATTAATTACCTATTTTATTTTATTTTGATATTCCCTTTTTAGAAAATCATAAAAAATATACCATTTTTTTATTTTTTATTTTTTTTATTTTCCAAAATTTTTTATTTTTTTTAATTTTTTTTTTTTTATTAATTTTTTTTTTTTTTTGAAATTAAAATTTTCATTATTTTATTTAATATCAAATTCATTATTTTATTTAATATCAAATTGTACACTACTATTTAAATAATAACATTAATAATAATATAATTTATAAAAATGTCAGAACAAAATACAATTATAAATTCAGAGGAAATAAAAGAAAATGAGAAAATTGAATCAGAAACAGAGGAACCAATTACATATTTAGATTTAACTGGTCAACCACATACCTCTATTGGCGACAGCTATAATATACCTGAAACTTTACTTGTAAGTTTTTTTTTTTTTTTTCAAAAAAAAAAAAAAAAAAAAAATAACAATAAAAATCATAAATAATAAATTCTAACTATAATACTAATAAATGATTATTAAAAATTTATAGGATTTAGATTTAACAAATTGTAAAATTACAAAGATTGAAAATATAAATCATTTAAAAAATTTAAAAAAGTTATGTTTTAGACAAAATTTAATTGAAAAAATTGAAAATATAGATCAATTAAAAGAATTAGAATCATTAGATTTATATGATAATAAACTTCAAGTAATTGAAAATATTAAAGATTTTCAAAGTTTAACGTAAGTGTATTATACTACATATATACATAAAAATAATATTAATTATTTAATTTTTTTTTTTTTTTTAATTAGTTATTTAGATTTATCATTTAATGAAATTAGAATAGTTGAAAATTTAAGTATTAAAGATATACCAAAGATTAAGGAATTATATTTAGCTAATAATAAGATAACAAAGATTGAAAATTTACAAGAATTAGTACCAATAAAGAATTTAGAATTAGGATCGAATAGATTACGTGAAATTGAAAATTTAGAGAATTTAGTAAACATTGAAACCTTATGGTTGGGTAGAAATAAGATAACAGAGATCAAAGGTATCAATCATTTATCACACCTTAGAATTTTATCATTACAAAGTAATAGGTTAACAGAAATTGGTGTCAAAGGTTTGGTTGGATTAAATTGTTTGGAGGAGTTATATTTATCTCACAATGGTATTACAGATATCGATGGTTTACAATCATTAAAACAATTGAGAACCTTGGATATTTCAGCAAATAAAATTAAAACTTTGGTTGGTTTAAATGAATTACCAGATTTAGATGAAATTTGGTGTAATGATAATTTAGTTGATTCAATGGATAATATCGAACAACAAGTAACAAAATCAATTAAATGTTTATACTTTGAAAGAAATCCAGTTGCAACTCATGTTCAATATAGAAGAATGTTCATTAATATGTTTCCACAATTAAAACAATTAGATGCAACAATGGTCAAAAGAAATTAATAAAAAAATTTTAATTAAATAAAAAAAAAAGTAATAATAAATAAAATAAAATATATATATTTTACTATAATATAATAATATTTTACAAATATATTTAAAAATAAATTATTATTTTTTATTCTTTTTATTTTATTTTATTTTTTTTTAAAAAGAAATAAATATTTATTAAAGTGTTTTTATTTCTTTAAAAAACGTAAATCTACAACTTTACTATCAGATTTTTTACCCCAAATTAAATCGACATGATCAACTTTTGTATAGATTGGTATACCATTAACGGGTGGATGGGGATGGAATGATTTTAGTTTACATTTTTGTACAGTTTCCAAACCGGGTGGATCGGTTAATCTAAAGATACCAAAGTTTGGATTTGCCATTGGACTAATGACAACGGCTATAGCCTCTTGAAGAAGATATTGATAGGAACAATGAGTATGGACATCAACGGCTGATAAGAAACAATCTTGAGTTGGATGAGTATGAATCCAACCCAAAGTTAGTAAATCATTCTCTAGTTGATATTCAAAGATTTCATGTTCTTCAATGGTATTACAAGTATCAGTAGTACCCTCTTGTTTTGGTATAATGATTGTAGTGATTCTAAAAACATCATTTGATAGAGTACCCGATAAAATACCACAAGTTTCAATTGATCTTTTGGTATTATTCTCTGCTAATCTCATAAACTCTTGGAAAACTTCACCATGTACAATAATTTTTCTAAGTTTACTATATTTCTTTGATGCTTCAGATGAATCGATATTTGGTTTATTAGTTGTTGGTGTTATTGATGGTGTATTCACAGCTGGTGATTGTGCTAATCCATTTGCTGATATTGATTTATTTTCAATTGGTTGATATTGTGGTAATTTTGGTAATTGATGTTGTTGTTGTTGTTGTTGTTGTTGTTGTTGTTGTTGTTGTTGTTGATATTGTTGTTGTTGTTGATATTGTTGTTGTTGTTGTTGTTGTTGATATTGTTGCTGTTGTTGTGGTTGATATTGTGGTGGTAATGGGTTTAGGTTGCTCGATAATGGTTTTGCATTATAATTATTATATTGAGGTATATTAGGTCTATTAATATTATTCGTTGGTGATTGAATAGGTTGTTGTTGTTGTTGTTGTTTGTATTGTTGTATAAGTGGTGTATTATTTTGTAATGAAAATGATGGTGGATTATTTACACTATTATTTAAAGAAGGATAACCAAATTGAATTGGTGAAGTTGAATTATAAATTGGTGGTAATTTCTTTTCATTATTTGGCATATGGGGTGGTTGTGTAATTGATAATGGTAATTGTGCTGTAGTATTTTTATTATTATTATTATTATTATTATCTTTCTTTTCTTGAGATGGTGATGGTTGTGTAATTATAGGTGGTGGTGGTGGTAAAAATGAAGGATCTAATAAAAATTCATTATCTAATTTATCATCGGTTTGATTATTATTTTCTAATTTTTTATTATTATTTTCAATTAAATTTAATAATTGATCAGAATCAAATGAAGAATAATCTGGTGGTGGTGGTGGTAAAGAAGCTAATCTTAATTGTTCTTCTTTTTCTAATCTTTCTTTTTCTAATCTTTCTTTTTCTTGTTGTTCAAAGAGTTGTTGTTGGAATTCCTTTTCCAATGCTTCTTGTTTCTCTGCTAAAATCCTCTTTTTCTCAGTTTCAATCCCCTGTAACCTTTTTCTTTCCTCTAATAATGCTTCCTGTCTTAAAAGTTCAAATGTTCTAGCTGAAGTTGCTCTTTTAATATTCTTTTGAGCTTGTAGTTTCCTATTCTCAAAATCTTCCACCTCTTTAAGTCTTTGTATCTCACTCTCTAATTCTAAATCCTCTCTTTTTCTTTGCTCTTCCTCTTCTCTCAATAATTGTTGTTCTCTTTCTAATTTTAATTTTTCTTGTTTAAAAATTCTTTCTTTTTCTTTTTCTCTTTCAATTCTCTAAATTTATTCAAATATATATAACAATTATTAATAAAATTAATAAAAAATAAATAAATAAATAAATAAATAAATAAATAAATAAAATATACTTTTCTTTCTTCTTCTTTTTTATGTTGTATTCTTTCATAACCTTTTTTAAGAGTTTCTTTTAAACCTTCTAATTCTTTTAATTTCAATTCTGCTTTTCTTTTTATTTCATTTCTTGATTTTGTAAATGATTCTTTATTGAAATCTGGATGTTTTTGTAACTTTTCAAAAATTAAACTATTATTATGAATTTTAGTATAAATATTTATAAATGTTCTGAAATGATAATGTATTGTGTATGTGAAATATAATGTAATTAAATTTATAGTTTTTATATATTGTTTATTAAAAACTTACATGCAAAATCTTAATGAATAAATATAAGTTCTTTCAATATCACCTTCAGACTTATAAATATCTGCTTGTTTTACTAAATTATTACAAGTTGATAAATAATGAAAAATTGAATAGTTTTTATCGACTTCAACACCTTCCACATGTTTTTTCACCAACTCTTCAACTGATGAAGCAATATAAAATGGTAATTCTGCTGCCATTTATTTATTTTATTTTATTATTATTTTATTTCTTTCCTTTTATAATTTTATTTACACTTCTTTCTTCACCTCTCCAATTTAGTAACAAACTTTTTTTTATTTTACATACATATAACAAAATATTGTATTGTTTTTTTTTTTTTTTTGTTTGGACAAAAGAGAAATATTTTAAAAAATAAAAAAAAAAAAAAAAAAAAGTGCACACAAAACTTTTATTGTTTGAAAAAATGGGAAAAATAATAAAGGACTATCTTATTTTAATAAGTTGGAAAATTGAATTTAAAAAAAAAAAAAAAAAAAAAATTTTTTTTTTTTTTTTTTTTTTTTTTAATTAATTTTAATTTATTTTATTATTATTTTTTTTTTAAAATGTGTGTGTTTTTATTTGTTTTTGGTGTGGGAAAAAAAAAAAAAAAAGATGAATAAATTTAAATTTTATTTCAGATGAAATATATAAAATAATAGAATGTCATTGAATAATAATAATAGTAATAATTATGAAAGTGATAATGATGAAGATGAGGATGAAGATGAAGAAAATTTATTATTCAAAGATTTTCAATCAATAGAAAGAAGAGGAAATAAAAAAATAAATTATAATAATAATAATAATAATAATAGTAATAATAATAATAATAATAATAATAATAATAATAATAATAATAATAATAATAATAATAATAATAATAATAAAAATAATGATATTAAAAATATTAAAAATAATAAAATTACAAATAAAAATAATTATAATAATAAAAATTTTATTTCAAAATTATCTATTATAAATAATAATAAATTTAAAAAAATTAAAAATATTATTTTACAAAAAAAAAATTTTAAAAATTTAATAATAATAATTCTATCATTATTCTTTATTTTATTTTTATTTTATATAATAATAACTTTTTCAATTAATAATAAAATTTATAATTATACAAATAATAAAATAATAAATAATAAAAATGATATTATAAATCAATATTGTATAAATTTTTTAAATAATAATAATAATAATAATAATAATAATAAAGGAGAAGGAGAAGAAAAAAAAGAGGAAGAAGAAGATGATGATGATGAAAAATGTAGTTTTGATTTAAATTCACCAGATTATTCATGTACACCAATATCAAAGAATAGAGTTATAAATTTTAATTATTCAAGTAATTATGAAGAAAGAGTTGTTAATTGGAATAAACCAATAGTATCAGTTATTGTACCATTTTTAAATACAGATCCTCAACAATTTAATGAATGTATGGAGAGTATATTAATTAGACAATCATTTAAATTGATTGAAGTTATATTAATTGATGATGGATCAACCAATGATAAATCAATAAAATCATATAGAGAATGGTTGAAACGTGAACCAATTAGATTTAGAGTAATTGTTAATCCATTCAATTTAGGGTTACCTCATTCAAGGAATATTGGAGTTTACAATTCTCGTGGAGATTATATATTCTTTTTCGATTCTGATGATATTTTAGAACCAACAGCATTAGAGAAAATGGTTTGGAAATTAAATACATCCTCTCATATTCAATTCACTAAAGGTTATTTAGTTGGCTTTGGTCATACTCAATATATTTGGTTAAAAGGTTTTGAACAAGCTGATAAATTCTTAATAGAAAATCAAGTTACAATTTCAATAATGTATAAACGTTCAATGTTTGGTAATAAATTACAAATAAATCAATCTTTTCAAGTTGATGATTATAGTTATGGTGGTAGTGATGGTGATGGTGAATACTTTCATTATCCAAAAGAATTATTAGAATTTCAATATGATTCAAATATTAGAGATGGAATGGAAGATTGGGATTTTCATTTAAAATGTGCATCAGCTGGATATTGGGGTGAAACCATACCAGAAATATTAGAATGGTATAGAAGAAAAGATAAGAAAACTATGGAAAAGAATTGGAAAAATACATTAACTTCAAAGAGAGAAAAGTTTTTAAATGATTTAAAATTAAAATATTCAAAATTATATAACATTGGTGGTGGTGGTGGTGGTAATGATAATCAATATAAAAGTTTCCCAAATCCAATTAGAAATGAAAATGAAGATAGTTTTAAAATTAATTTTAATTTTATTGGTGGTAGTAGTGGTGGTAGTGGTGGTAGTTGTAATGAAATTAAGAATCCATTAATAAAGAAATCATCAACACCAAGAATTTTATTAATATTACCATGGTTAAATACTGGTGGTGCTGATAAATTCAATTTAAATCTTTGTAAACAATTGGTTGAAAAAGGTTGGGAAATTACAATTGTAACCACAATTGAATCTGATAATAAATGGTTATCAAGGTTTCAACTTTATACACCTGACATTTTCTTATTCAATGAAAAGTTTCTACCATATTCATCTTATCCTTCATTTATAAATTATTTAATTGATTCAAGAAATATCGATGTTTTATTCATTTCAAATAGTGAATTTGGTTATTATTTATTACCATTTATAAAATCAAATAAATATAACAAAGACAATTTAATAATAGTCGATTATAATCATATGGAAGAAGAATATTGGAGAAATGGTGGCCATCCAAGACAATCAATTGGAATGAGTCAGTTTATAGATTTACATTTAGTTTCTTCAAATCATTTAAAGAATTGGATGTTGGCCAAGAGTAATCAAATCATTGATGAAAATAAGATATTGGTTACCTATATAAACGTTGATATGGATGAATTTAAAAAGAGTGAATCAAGTAGACATGAAATTAGAAAATCATATGATATAACAGATAAAGAGATTGTTATATTGTATGCTGCAAGATTAACCAATCAAAAAAAACCATTAGAAGCTTGTGAAATTATTAAAGAATTAAAAGAATCATTATTAAATGATTTTGAAAATCAAAATCAAAATCAAAATCAAAATCAAAATCAAAATCAAAATCAAAATCAAAATCAAAATCAAAATCAAAATCAATTATTTAAAGTTTTATTTGTTGGTGATGGTTATTTGAAAAGTAAGGTTGAATTATATGTTAAGCAGAATGGATTATCAGATGTAATTAAATTATTAGGTGATGTACCAACTCAAGATATGAAATCAATTATCTCTGCATGTGATATAGTTTTCTTGCCAAGTCAATTCGAAGGTGTTTCTATGATTTTCTATGAATCAATGTCAATTGGTTTAGTACCTGTTGGTAGTAATGTTGGTGGTCAAAGTGAATTGGTTACATCTGATTGTGGTTTCTTGGTTGATATTACTGATATTGGTGGCGGTAATGATATTGACCCTTTGGAATTCACCAATAAATTTGTACAAGTTTTAAAACAATTAATTAAGAATCCAAAGAAAATTGCTTCAATGGCTTCAAAATGTAAAAAAAGGATTAAATCAAAATTTCAATTACATAAAATGGGTGGTGATATGATTTCAAATTTTTGTAACACTATAAAGAAAAAAAATAATCAACAACCACAACAACAACAAAAACAACTGCAACAACAACAAACACTTCAATTAAATGATGGTGGTTTATTTAACCAAGAGTTTTTAATTCAAGCTATTGAATATTTAAAGCTAACAAACCAATTTGAAAAGAAAAAAAATGATTTTAATCAATTATATTCATTACAGTCAGAGTTGGCCAATTTAAAAAGGGAAATCAAAAAATTGGAACTAAAACAAAAATAAATTTTTTTTTTAAAACAACCTCATCTTGATTTAAGATTTGTTCTAATATTTATTTTGCTTATAAGCAAAAAAAAGATAATTTGTTTTTAATTTTAAATAATTTCCATCTTTTTTTTTTTTTTTTTTTTGAATTGGGTTTAAATAATTTCCATCAAATTTTTCTATTTATTTCAAATTTCATCAAAGACATCGTAGCGAAGTGGTCTAACGCGTTTGACTTGAAATCAAATCTCCTAGGAGGCGCAGGTTCGAACCCTGCCGATGTCGATCTTTTTAATGACCTCGATTTGCAGTCGTAGACAGGTGACAGGAATGATTTTAAATTGGGAACCTTCATCACCTCCAGTAGAGACTACCACGTCCTCACAGGAAGAGTAAGAATTCCAAGAGAAAAGGCAGGAATAGTGGACGCCCTCATCAAAACTGCCTTTGCAGAAGAAATACCCTACAGCTAATTACTATTGTATTCCAGAATCATCTCTCCCAAATATTATATCTTTTGATCAATTCATATGATTAAAATAACCCTTCAGCTTAAATGATAAGCCTATAAATAAATATTAAATAAAAACTCGTATTAACACAGATGGACATATATCAATCTTGTTAATCCAATATTAAAAAAAAAAAAAAAAAAAAAAAAAAAAAAAAAAAAAAAATGAATTTTGTATTGATGGAGACTGTAATTTTTTGATATTTATAAATGTTTTAAATATATGACTCTCCCCGACATGATTTTAAAAAACAAATAGTAATATAATTAAAATATATGACTCTCCCCGGCATTCATTCAATAAAAAATAATTAAAATATATTACCCTCCCCCCGACATGCTTTTAAAAAAAAAAAAAAAAAAAAAAAAAAAAAAAAAAAAACTATATGAATCAAACAAAAACATAACATCAAATTCAATTTTTCTCTATTTCTATATTTTTTATATATTATTAATTATTAAAAAAAAAAAAACTTGTTTATATTGGTGTCCAAAGAAATACAATTTTATTGCAATTATTCAACAAAAATAAAAAACTTTTTATTTTTCAAAAAATATATGAGAATTTTAACAATTGGGGACAAGAGAGTGACCACACATTGGCTCATATTGCCCTTTCCAACCTAAGTCTTCTCCTAAAACATTATTTGAATATGTTTTTTGAACACTGTTTGTGTTTAAACTTTGAGTAAATAAATTTTGATTGACAAAACTTTTTTGGTTAAATGAAATTTTATTTAATAAACCTTTAAAAAATTAAATTAATATCTAAAAACATTTAAAATTAAATTTATAAAAAAAAATTAAATCCTTACTGGAAATTGACATTTTCCCTGATAGTAATTTTTTTTTTTTTTTTTATTAAAAAAAGATTTTTGGATTTATATTTTAATTGTATTGAAATTTTAATTCCTTTAAATATTGATTTTTTATTTTGGTTTTGACCCATTTTTTGTTAATTATTTGTAATTATTATCAACAAAAAAAAAAAAAAAAAAAAAAAAAAAAAAAAAAAAAAATTTGGTTGATTGAATAATTTAAAACAAGTTTAAATTAATTATGTTTTTTTTTTTTATTTTTTTTTTTTACTAAAATAGACTAATGAACAAGAAAAAAATTAATGTTGCAAGGTTCTAAATTAATTTTAAATTTTTTGTTAAAATCTAAACAAAAAATAAAAACCAAAAATATTAATAAAATAAAATTTAATCTCTTAGATTTTTTTTTAATTTTTTAATTTTGAATAAAAAATAACAACATGTAATGCAAGTTAAAAATAATTTTATATATAACTTTAAATAGCTATTTTTTTAAAATATCATTATTTGTAATAACTGACAAAATTCTATTAAAGTAATAATTCTAAAAACACTGTTTTTCAAGGGACAATATGATGACAGAAGTGGAAACAAAAAAAAAAAAAAAAATTAATTATAATTATTTTGTTTGAGAACAATTATATTTATTTTTTATTTTATTGTAAAGAAGAACAAATTTTTAAAAAATTTTAAATTTTACATTTTTTAAATTTAAATTTTAAATTTTTAAAATTTTTTTAAATATCCCAGCTATTGAAAAATTTTTTAATATCCCAGCTATTGAAAAATTTGTTTTGGAATAATAACAACATTATTAAAAATATTTCAAAATCAATTCAATAAAATATTTTATTAAAACTCAAAAATTTGAATTGATTAAAAAATGTAGTTATCACAACAAAATATCCACACACTATTACCAATTTACAAATCATTTTATTATTTATAGGAAATGATTGGAAAGAAATTGGAAAAATTAATAATTAATAAATATGATAGGATTGAATTGGATTAATAATAATTTTTATTTTATTATTATTTTATTTTTATATATAAATATTTTTTTTTTTTTTTTTTTTTTATAATAATTTTTATTATTTTATTATTAATTTTACAAATTTTTGATTAAAATAAACCAAAAGATTTCTTTGGTTTAATATTTTTTAGGAAAGCAGAAACATCAACATGACCAGCAGAGATAGCTTGATCATAAGGAGTATCACCAGAAATATTTTTGAGATGAGGATTTGCGCCATGTTGAATTAAGAATTTTGTACTTTTAATATGACCCGATGAAGCAGACATATGAAGTGGAGTCCATTGTTTTGCATTTTTAACATCGATTGGCACTGATGAAGGTGGTTTACCCATTAAAATATATTGAATCGATTGAATATCACCAGATAATGAAGCACCATGCAAAGGTGTATCACCATTTCTATCACAAAGGGTACAATTTGCTCCACGAGCAACTAAAATTTCAACAACACGTGAATTACCCATTAAAGCAGCGACATGAAGTGGTGTAACTAAATCTTTATTGGTTCTATTTACATCGGCACCCATTGTAATCATCATATCTACTAAATCGGCATTCTCTGTATAGCATGCACCATGCAATGGGGTATTACCATAACACTCTGGTTGATTAATATCAGCACCAACACCTAACAATGCCAACACACAATCTGAATAACCTGCCATTGCAGCTGCATGTAATGCATGTTCATTATAATTATTAACTCTTAACATTGGTGATACCATTGGACTTTCACCAACATTACCTGAAAAACTACCATGATGAGTAATTGTAATTGAATGATCACGACTATTATTTAAATTATTATTATTGATTACACTAGTACCACTCAAAGAAGATAATGATGGTGAACCTAATGCTAATGTTGATAATGATGGTGAGGATGATGATGAATTTGATAAAGAAGAAGATGTTGGTACAGGTATTGGTAAACTTGAAGTTGTTGGTGAAGAAGAAGAAGATACAACATTATTATTATTATTATTATTATTATTATTATTATTATTATTATTATTATTATTATTATTATTATTATTATTATTATTATTATTATTACTACTATTATTATTATTATTATTATTATTATTATTATTATTATTATTATTATTATTATTATTATTATTATTATTATTGATTGAAGTTTTTAATTCATTTTTTATAAAAGGTGAAACTTTTGAACCACCTTGAACACCCCATCTAATTAGAGTTAATGATATTTCAGTGAATCCTCTTCTTAGTGCAACCATTAATGGTATATCACCTTGGCTATCAGGTATATGAGGTATTGCGCCCTTTTCAAGGAACATCATTGCCAATTCGATTAAACCATTTGAACAGGCATAATGAAGTGGTGTTTCACCATATTTGTTTACACAATTTAAATTTACACCTTTGCAAGATGCCAATATATGAGCACATTCACTACTATTCTTTCGAACGGCCACATGTAATGCACTTTCACCTTCGAAATTTTCTGAATTAATTCTTGCACCCATACCAATTAGAATCTCCAAAACTTTTGAATGATTTTGATATACACATTTATGAAGAGCAGTTTCACCCCATTTATCTTTTGCTTCTAAATTACTACCACGCCCAATCAATGTTTGAGTAATCTCTGAAAGGCCATAATAAGATGCAACATGTAATGCATTTTCATTCATTTCATTGGTAATATTTGGATCTGCACCTTTATCCAATAATGAAACCACACAAGACACATCTCTATTCTCTGAGCCTGCTGCACCCATAGTAGCTTTCATCAATGGTGTACTACCATCTCTACATTTTGAATTCACCTCTGCCCCACCATTTGATAATGCTAATTCGTCCAAACAATTTGAATAACCATGAAATGCTGCGACATGTAATGCAGTCATACCTTGATCATTTCTAATTCTAGCATCCACTCCATTTGCTAATAAATATTTCACACATTCAACTGACCCAATCGATGTTGCATAATGTAATGATGTGCCATAATATGATTTTGCATTTACAAATGCACCATTATTTAATAACAAATCCAATACTTTGACATCACCAGAATATGCACCTTCATGTAATGCTGTGATTCCATATTCTTTTTTAAATTTATTTTGATTTTGTAATTGTTGTTGTTGTTGATGATTTATTATACTATTATTCACTAAAACTCCAACACTATTACCACTATTACTAAAATTATTTAAATATTGATTTAAAATTAAACTATGATTACTATGATCAACTAAACACATATTTACATTTGCACCATTTTCAATCAATGTTTTCATTGCTTCCAATTTTGCATTATATGCTGCAAAATGTAATGGTGTCTTTCCTGAATTATCTTGAATATTTACATTCATATTATGATTCTTTATTAATAAAACTATTGTTTCAATTCCATTTCTAACTGCTGCTAAATGTAATGGTGTAACTCCATTATGATCTTTAACTAAATTATAATTACTATTTTTTTTTTTTTTTTTTATTAAAAATAATGTTTTTAATTTTTCCCAATAATTTTAAAAATAATAAAAAAAAACTTACATATTTGATTCTAATTGAGGTTTTGATGATCTTTTAAATAATGTTATTATCTCTTCATTTAAACTTTCATCTAATATATTTGAAATTAAATTATTATTATTATTATTACTTTGATTATTGTTTTGATTATTATTTTGATTATTACTACTTGTACTGCTTGAAGTACTACCACCACCACCACCACCACCACCACCACCACTATTATTTTGATTATTTGAAATACGTTCACCATCACCTTTAATTAATAATGCTTCAGAAATTTCATTTGCAATTGAGAAATGAAATGAATTTAATGCTAATTGATGAGCTGTTAAACCATCTTTTGTTTTTAATGTTAATTTTGATCTCTTTTCAATTAACATTGAAACAAAATCTGAATGACCTCTCCATGATGCTATATGTAATGGTGTCCAATTTTCATTGGTTAAACAATTGATATTAGCACCATTTTGAACTAATATCAATGCACATTCAATTCTATCAAATAATGCTGCATCTATTTATTTAATTTATTTATTTATGTATTAGTGTTTGTGGGTTTTTTTTTGTTTTTTTTGTTTTTTTTTTTTGTTTTGTTTTGATTAAAAATTATTTTGATATACATTACAATGTAATGGAGTCCAATCATCTTTATCTTTTAAATTTAAATCACCTAAAGTTATTACCCAAGATGATAATATTATATCTAAAGAACCATAAGAATCATATTCTATACAATAATGAATTGGAGTTCTGCCATCACCATCTCTTAGATCCAATTTGGTTAAGTTTTTATTCAATCTACAAAATTCAACAATTAATTCTTTATCATCTACTCTTATTGCTTCTAAAAGTGAACTAAAATTAAATATTTTCTCTTCACTATTATTATTATTGTTGTTGTTGTTATTATTATTATTACTATTATTATTTGTATTTGTATTTGTATTAGTATTTGTATTAGTATTATTATTATTATTATCAACTAAACTGTTATAAATATTTGGTCTAATTGATTGAGGATTGTATGATGATAATAATGGTGGAATAGTGTGTTGTGTTGGAGAATTAGGTGTAATGAAATAACTGTTGGATGGAGATCCTGCATATTCTGAGCAACTTCCACTACTTGAACTATCTGCACTTGTTGAAAATATTCCTCCCAAATTGTTATTATTTTGAGATGCCATTCTATATTTTTTAGTACCCCTCCCCCTTTTTTTTTTTTTTTTTTGTGGTTGTTTTGAAAAAAAAAAAAAAAAAAAAAAAAAAAAAAAAAAAAAAAAAAAAAAAAAAAAAAAAGAATAAAAAAAATAAAAAAAGGGTTTTATTTTTTTTTTTTTTTTTTTTTTTTTTTTTTTTTAAAAAACAAGGATTAAATTTAATTAATTTTAAAAAGGAATTAAGTATATAAAAATAGACCCCTCAAAAAAACAAAAAAGCGTATACCCATCCAATTTTTTAAATTTTCTGTTTTTGGAAAAAAAAAAAAAAAAAAATAATTTTTTAAGATAAATAAATTAAGGTTAAAAGGAAAAAAAAAAAAAAAAATTTTTAATAAATTAGGTATCCATTAAAGGAAAAAAAAAATTTATAAAAGGAAAATATCATCTAATTAATGTATTAATGTGTAACAAATAATTTTCGTCGGTTTAAATATTTTTTTTTTTTTTTTTTTTTTTTTTTTTTTTTTTTTTTTTTTTTTCGTTTAATCTAAAATTTTTTATTTTTCTCAAAATTACAATTCCTTGTTTTTTCATTTATTTTAAACATTCATTTTCACACATATAAATTTATAAATTAAAAAATGCAAGATTGGAGTAAATGGCCTACTGTTGAACCATTAAAATCATCATTAACATTTGATTTTAATAATAATAATAATAATAATAATAATATACAAATACCAACCATTATAACTCCAGCAACAACAACTACAACAACAACTACAACTACAACTTCAACTACAGCAACAACTACAGGTTCAATAAGTAATTTAAATATTAATCAATCAGATTCAGAAGATTTAAGTGCATCAGATGCAGAATCAACATCATCAGTAGTATCAAGCAACACAAACAATACTGGTGTTAAATATCCATGTTTATTATGTTCTCATTTTGAATTTGAATCTAGAACTATATTAGAACACATTTTCAATCAACATAAATTTGTTATTGCTGATGTTAATCAAATTACAAATTTAGTTGGTTATTTAGAACATTGGAAAAAGCAATTTGTTGGTAAACCACTAACAGAATTTACAACAGTTGTTCAAACTCAAACTTCAAAATCTGAACCTGTTACAAACTATTATTTACTTAGTGACATTTTACCACAAGATCAAGATATTAGAAGAAAATTACAAACTGGTCAATTAGTAAGTTTCTTTTTTTTTTTAAAAAAAAAAAAAAAAAAAAAAAAAATATTTAGAATTATAATTTTTATTAACCAAATATATAAAATAAAAACAGAATTCAATTTTAGAACAACAACATTCTGAAAGAATAAATCCAAATTTTACATGTATTTGTCCAATGTGTCCAGCAACATTTAAAGGTGATAGATCAAGTGTAACAACACATTTAGTAGAACAACACAAGTATGTATTTATTATTTAATCAAATAAAAAAATAAAAAAAAAAGTAAAAAGTTATTAATATTTATTTATTTTTATTTTTTTTTTTTTTACATAAAAAAAAAGCTTTAATATTGGATTATCAGATAATTTAGTAAATTTAAAAGAATTACTTGAAATTTTAAAAGAGAAATGTGATGAAATGCAATGTTTATATTGTGAAAAAATATTTAAATCACAATCTGTACTTAAACTTCATATGAAAAAGAAAAAACATAATAGATTAAATCCAACAAATACAACCTATGATAAATATTATCTTTTAAATTATTTAGAACCTGGTAAAAATTGGGAAGATTTAAAAAAAGATCATGGTGATAATGATGATGATGATAATAAATATATAAATAATATTGATATAATGAAACAAGCTCAAAATGAAAATAATGGTAATCATCAAATGTAATGTATTTTTAATTTTTTTTAAAAAAAAAATAAAAAAAAAAAATAAATAAATAATTATTAACCAACTTTTTTTTTTTAAAATTATTATTTAGTTCACATTGGGATGATTGGACAGAAGGTTCTGAAAATGAAATCGAAGATACTGCAGTTTGCTTATTCTGTGAGACCCATTTTGATAATTCCGACTGTACATTCGAGCATATGAGAAATGTTCATAATTTTGATTTTGACAAAAAGAGAAAATCTTGGAGTAAGTGAGATTAACAGTTTTTTTTTTTTTTTTTATTTTATTTTATTTTATTACAATAATAATTTTCAGACAAAAACCTTTTTGATTTTTGTCTGAACCAAATAAAAAAAAAAAATATCAGACAAAAGTCAAAAAATCAAAAAGTCAAAAAAGTAATCATTGTCAAGCCCACCAACTTTGATAACTGATACAAAAAAAAAAAAAAAAAAAAAAAAAAAAAATTTAATAATAATAATAATAATAATAACTAATCTATTAATATTATCTATCTCTATCTATCTCTCTCTCTCTTTCTATCTCTCTTTGATATTTTTAATTTATAGATTTAGATTATTATGAATCAATTAAATTATTAAATTTTATTAGAAGATGTGTTTCTGAAATGATTTGTTGTTATTGTGGTGATAATTCATTTAAAGATAAAGAAACATTTTTCTCACATTTACATATTAATCAACATGAACATTGTGGTGTAATTCAAGAGAATCCAGTTTGGAAAGATGCTCAATACCTTTTCCCAACCTATGAAAATGATAATATTTTAACAAATTTTGAAGAATTTGATGAATCTGAAAATCAACAATACCTTGAAGAAGAATTGGAATATCAATCAAATCTTATTGATGAAATGCAACAAAATAGAGATGATATTTTAAAGAAAATGAATGAGTCAAATATTACTTTTTAATTAAAATAAATAAATAAAATTTTATGTAAATCATTAATCTTAATAATAAAAAAAAAAATAAAAAATAATAATAATAAAAAAAAAAGTAATTTTCTAACTTTAAAAAGTGGGAAAAAGTTAACTTTTTGTTTAAATAGTTGTGTATTTTTAAAATTGTTAGAAAAAAGGAAAAATTTTGTAAATTTGCTTTTCTTTTAAAGTAAAGAAGAGATTGATTTTTATAATTTTTATCATTTTTTCTTAGTTATTTAAAATTGTTTAAAAAAAAAAAAAAATAATAATCTCAAAACTAATTAATTTTTTTTTTTTTTTTATAAAAAATATGATATGTATTTCTAAAAAATTAAAAAAAATAAAATAATAATAATAATAATAATAAAAATAACAATATGATTGGATAATTAGATATCGTTTATGGTTTTTAAATGAATTGAAATAAAACTTGGTCAAAAAAAAAAAAACTAATTAATTAAAAAAAATAATTATAAAAAAAAAAAAAAAAGAAATCAAAAAGCCTTTTTTTTAAAGGGCTTTTTAATATAATTGTTACAAATTCAGTTAACTTTTTGGGTTGAAGCGATATTTTTTTGACTTTTGGAAAAAAAAAAAAAAAAAAAAAAAAAAAAAAAAAAAAAAAAAAATTTTAAATATTATCTGAAAAAAAAAAAAAAATAAAAAAATGATAGTCCTGTGAGGGTGCCTTATCCAAAATCCAAACCAAATAAATTTCATTGTTTTCGGTGTTTATTAAATTGAGAAAAAAAAATTGTGAAATGGAGAAATCAAAAGCATTTGTCGATAACAATTTAAAATAACCGAAATTCCCAAAAAAACCGATGTTTGCCCCAATATTGGTTGATTTACAAAAAGGCCCATTCACAAAAAATTAAAAAAAAAAAAAAAAAAAAAAAAACTTTTTGGGACTTTGATATTTTAAAAGTGGAAAAAAAAAAAATCTGTTGTATAATTAATTAATTAATTAATTTTATTTTTAAAATTTGTTTTTTTTTTTTTATTTATTCATTTTTTTTTTTTTTTTTTTTTCTATTGATTATTATAAAAAGAATGAATAGATCTATTTTCAGTTAATGTTTTTTGTTCGGTGAATTGAAATCTATAAAATCTCTCCGATCACCAGTATCATCAAAAAAGTTTCAATGTAACAACAAACCAAATTTAAAAAGATATTTTGACAAAAAAAAAAAAAAACTTTTAGAAATTGAAAAGTCACACATCCCTCGTGTCCAAAAAAAAAAAATAAAAAAAAAATAAAAATAAAAAATAAATTTTTTAAAAAAAAAAAATCATAAACTTTTTTTCAGACCATCCACCAACTATAAAATAAAAAAAAAAGAAAGAAAAGAAAATCAAAATCATTTGTGATATCATATTAAATAAGCACTTAGGCCGGTTGTTTTTATAAAATAATTTTAACAAAAAAAAAAAACATTCGAGCCAACATTATTCGTTAATCTTCAGGGTTGTCCTATTAATTAAAAAACATTTTTTTTTTTTTTTTTTTTTTTCACAATTTTTTTTTTTCCTTCACTGAATCCATAAGATATTTAGGAATCGAAAAAATAAAAATTAATCAACAACTTTTTTTTTAAATTTTATTTTTTTTTTCTTTTTTTTTTTTTCTTTTTTTTTTTTTTTTTTTTTTTTTTTTTCCCAACAATAATAATAACAATAATTTTACCTCAGGTTGAAAATAATAATATTGCACAATTGACTCAACTCCAAAACCAACATAAAAAAAAATAAAATTTGCCAATAATAATAATAATCAACCTTTGGAATATTTTAAAAAAAAACAAAAATAAAAATAAAAATAAATAAAAAAAAAAATAAAAAAATAAATATAAAAATAAAAATAAAAAAAAATAAAGTAAAAAAATAATAATATAATAATTTTAAATCAATATCATAATCATCAATTACAATAATTTGTTCTTTTCAAATAAAGTTTTCTTTTTTTTTTTTTTTTTAATTATTTTTTTTTTTTTTTTTGGTCAAATTACATTTTATAATTTTTTTTTTTTTTATTTTTCAATCACGCGATAGAAAAGTAAAAAAAAAAAAATTTCTTTGCTAAGCCCGGTCATAAAAGGTATGTTTCATCATAAAATCAATTTTTATTTTTGAAATTAAAAAATAAAAAAAAAAAAAAAAACAGCTAAAGGAACAAATTTTTTTTCTTTTTAAAATTGTCAGATATTTATTCACAGTCTTTTTTTGTTTTTAATTTCGCCTCTTCATGTTCTTTTTTTTTTTTAAAAAATTTTTTAAAAAAAATTTGGTGGACTATGGACAAACCATTTTTTTTTTTTTTTGGTTCCAAAATAAAATGGTTTTTCCAAACCAACAAGACAACACAAGATTTTTAATTTTTTTTTTTTAAATTATTTTGTTTTTTATTTTTTTTTTTTTGTGATTTTTTTTTTTGTTTTAACTTTTTTTTTTTTTTTTTTTTTCACCATTTGATTATTATTGTTATCACGGGTTGATAATTATTTTTTTTTTTTTTTTTTTTTTTTTTTTTTTTTTTTTCTTTCTCTCTCAATCCAACCTCATAAAAAATAAAATAAAATAAAAAAAAAAAAAAAAATAAACACACGAGATTCAAAATAATTTTATTCTTGGTATATAAAAAAATAAATAAATAAATTTTAAAAAATAAATAAAAATAATAGAGAATAATAAAAATAAAAAAAAAAAAATAAAAATAAACAATCAATTTTTTAAAGGTTTGTATAAAAAAAAAAAAAAAAAAAAAAAAAAAAAAAGGAAAAATTTTGATCACAAAAGCCATCACCTTTTTTTTTTTTTTAAAAATTTCAGTTTTCAATTATTTTATAAAATTCTTTTTATTTGTTATTTTTTAATTTTTTTTTATTTTTTTTTTTTTTTTTTTTTTTTGTTATTTTTTTTATTTTTTTTTTTATTTATTTTTTTTTTTTTTGGCAAAGATATAAAAGTAAAAAAAAACCATCAGATCTAATTTTTTGAAATTTTTATTTTATTTTTTTTTTTTATAAAAAAAAAGTTGTTATTGTTAATTAAAAAAATAAAAAAATAAAAAAATACCACCAGAAGGATTGGCAAATATTGATGCCGTGGTCGTTGTATATATTTATTATTTTATTATTATTTTTTATTTTTTATTTTTTTTTTTTTCCTATTCAAACTGAATAAATACCCCCTTCTATTTCTTAACCTTTCACCAATATTTTTTCTTTTAATTTTTAATTTTTTTTTTTTTTTTTTTCTTTTCTTTGATCTCATTTATTTAATCTCACTCTTTTCAATCCAAAGGACATTAATTAATTGTGTATAAAAAAAAAAAAAATAAAAATAAATTAAAAACACACCAAAAAAAAAAAAAAACAACAAATAATAAGAAAAAAAAAAAAAAATTTAGTCATTTATTACTACCATCAATACCATTTTTATACATTAACTTTTAAAAAAAAAAACCAATAATTTAATTTAATTTATTTATTTATTTATTTATTTTTTATTTTGTGGGGGTGAATTTGATAATTATTTTTTAAAAAAAAAATAGAAAATTTTGGACCTCCACCGATGCTATTATAGTCAGTTGTTTTTTATTTTTTTTTTCCAGTGCAACCACACAAAATTTTTTCTTTTAATATCTCGACACTTGTACAATATTATTTTTTTTTTTTTTTAAAATTCAAAAAAAAAAAATTCTATTTGGTGCCGATTGGAAAAATTGGAGACGTTATTGATCAATGTTAAAATCACATTAAAATCTGTGTTAAGTTTTTTTTATTTATTTTTTTTTTTTGAATATTTCATTGTTTTTGACAAAAAAAAAAAAAAAAAAAAAATTTGTTTCGGTATGCTTGGACAAAAGGGGGTGTGGTATAATTAAAAAAAATAATTTTAATAAATACCCCCCTAAATTCTTTTTAATTAAAATATATTTTTTTTTTTTTTTATTTTTCAAAAAAAAAAAAAAAATAGATCACTTAGGTTCACACACAACATTTATTTTTATTTTTATTTTTATTTATTTTTATTTTTATTTTTATTTTTTTTTAATTAATAATTCACAAAAAACAAAGGCAACTTTTTTTTCCACTTTTTTTTTTTTTTTTTTTTTTTTTAAAATTTATTTATCTTGTTGTCAATCAATAAATATTTGTTGTCCCTTTCTTTTAAATAAATAAAATCTTTTTTTTTTTTTCAAAATAAAAAATTTGGTTTTTTGATTTATTTTGGTTTTTTTTTTTATTTTTTTTTATTTTATTTATTATTTAATCAAAACTTTTTCCACCACTGTTTTTTTTTTTTTTTTTTTTTTTTTTGTGCTTTTGTAAAATAAATTAAAATAATAATAATAAAATAAAATTATAAAAAAAAAAAAAAAATATATATATATATATATATATATTTCTATATATGTATTAAAAACAATTAGCTGAAAGGTTTTTTTTTTTTTATCCTTATATATAATTTTTTACATAATTGCAAAGGGTTCTATTTATGTTAATAGCTCAAACAATTATTGTTTTTTTTTTTTTTTTCTTAAATTATTATAATAATTTTATTTCGTTTAAACCATATTCTTATAATTTTTCTTTTTTTATCAAAATTTCTATTTTCTTTCATATAACTGTATTATTTATTTTAAATTTATTAGTTTTTTTTTTTTTAAAACCAACATCAACACTTTAATCTAATATTACCTCTTTAACACAAAAAATCATTGTAAAAAAAAAAAAAATTTTACAAAAAAAAAAAAAAAAAAAAACAATAATCACTTGGCCCACTTCAACTTAATTTTTTTTTTTTTTATTTTTTTATTTGCACTGTTTTGTCTAATTAAATTATTTTATAAAATAACCTACTATAAACAATTTTATTTTTTTATTTTTTTAATATTTTTTAAAAAAATATACTTTTATAATTTTTTTTATTAATTAAAAAAAAAAAAAAAAAAAAAAAACAAAAAAAAAAAAAAAAATCAAAATATTAATTTTAATTTTTTATACTCATTCTTTATTTCCGTGTGGCGTTTTTTGGTATATACACACACATATTTACAAAATAAATTTAAATAAATATAGAATAAAAAAAAAATAAAAAATAAAAAAATAATTCCACCAATTTTCAATTTTTCAATAAATAAATAAAAAAAATGATTGTCTTAGATAGAATGAAAATTTCTTTCATGTTGGAAGATTCCAACGATAATAATAATAATAACAATAACAATAATAATTCTAATAATAATAATAATAATAATAATAATAATGGTTATTGTGATGATTCATCAGCAACATCATCACCAACTGGTCAAGATTCGACAATTGATAGACCAAATTCACCATCATCATCAATTAAATTCACTTATCCATCAAAGAATTCTATAGTTACATCACCATCTTCATTACAATTGCCATCACCATCATTCTCATCATCGTCATCATCATCATCATCATCTTCTTCTTCTTCATTATCAAATAAAGATTTAATGGAAGATGGTGTAATTTTATTATCAAAGATTGCTAGCCCATCAAAATCATCAGAAAATTCACCAACAATTCACACATCATCATTGTCACCAAATTCATACCACCCATATCAAAAATATCAAAAACCAAAATTACATGTTGATCACTATGTTTCCAATAATAATAATAATAATAATAATAATAATAATAATAATAAAAAATCTGATTATTCATCCGAACTCTATAATACCTCACCATCAATCTCTTCTAAAACAACTCCAAATGGTTCATCAACTAATAATTCTCCATTTTTATCACCAAGACAACCATTATTTGATCATTCTAATAACAACAACAATAATAACAATGATCGTAATGAAAATAATACAACAAAACAACAACAACAATTAAATCAATTAAATCAATTAAATAATAATTTAAATTCAGTAAATAATTCATTATTTGATTATAATGGTAATTCACAAGAGTTGCAACAATTAATTCCATCATCACCAACTAGATCACCATCAGGAGGATCAGGATCAGAATCTGAAGAGAACGATGGAGAATCTTCACCAAATAATATGAGATCATTGGCCTGTAATAAACATAGTAAATGGAAGAAGAAATGCCCAGAATCATGTACCGGACGCCTATCACCAGTTGAGATTCCAATTGCCACTAGAAAACTTTGGTCACAAGAAGAATGTTGTAGATTATTGGAGATGGTTTTCCAAAGAGATCCACAATCTGTCACTTCAAAAGAGAGTGAATTGCGTTGGAGATCCATTGCCAGTACATTGGGTCGTACTGTAACTTCCACCAGAAAGAAGTATATGAGATTAATGAATAAATGGTCCCCAAGACCACATTGTGTTCATCCAATCTCAAAATTAATCGATCAAAATGAGAAATTGTTACTCTTACAAACCAGTACCGAAGCACAACAACAAGTTCAACAACAACAAATCAATCTCCAACAATTCTATCAAGCATCACAACAAATGACTCAAAATTTACCACCACAACAACAACAATACCACCAACAACAAATGAATCAACAACAACAATTGAGTCAACAATTAAGTCAACAACTTACTCAATACAAACAATTTCAACAACAACAACAACAAAATAATCAACAATTTCAACAACATCTTCAATTACAACAACAACAATTGGCTGCCCAAGCTCAAGTTCAACATCAACAAGCTCAACAAAATTTACAAAAACAAATTCAACAACAACAAAAACAAAAACCACAAAATGGGAACACTCAACAAAATAATAAATTAAAAAACCAAAACCAAAATCAAAATCAAAATCAAAATCAAAATCAAAACCAAAACCAAAACCAAAACCAAAATTACAACCAAAACCACAACCAAAATCAAAATCAAAACTACAACCAACAAGGTTCAAACCAATATTTATCATCAATTTCATCTTATTCTAATAATAATAACAACAATAATAACAACAATAATAGTAGTAATAATAACAACAATTATTATAACAACAACAACAATAATAATAATAATAATAATAGTAACAACAATAGCTATTATAACAACAATAATGGTAATAATAATAATGGAAATAATTATAATAATAATTATAGATCATCTTTATCACCTCCACATTCACCACATGAAAGTGATAGACAATCACCGCAACAAAAATCAAATAATGAAAACCAACAAAATTTTCCAAAATTCAGAAAACCAATTGGACGTCCAGCCCAATCATGTGAAGCACATCGTAATGAACATCAAAAATGTCCACCACTTTGTCCAAACCGACCTGAAAATTTAAACAACAATAATAACAACAACAATAATAATTACAATAACTATCACAATTAATCAATTTGATTCAACTGTTTTTTTTTTTCAAGTTATTTGTAAATTATTCAAATTGATCAACAAGATGTCTTGATTGGTCGTTTTTTTCTTTTTTTCCAACTTTTTCCACCTTATTTAATTTTCCAACTTTTTTTCCAAATCCCCCCCTCCCCCTGTATATATCAAGTACAAAAATGTTGTTTTTTTCACCACAGCATTTAATTTTTTTTCCTCTTCTCATTTTCCAATCATAAATAATTTTAATCAATATTATTTCAAAAAATACACTTAAATTACTTTAATATTATATTGTGCCAATGTGCACAATATATTTTTTTCAAAATTAAAAGTTAATTTATTGATGTCAAAATTGTAATAATAGTTTTTCGGATTTTAATAACAAAATAATAATAATAATAATAATAATAATATTTATAATAGCCAAACAGATTAAACTATAACTTTTTTTTTTTCTCTAAAAGAAAATAAATTTCTCTTTTTATAAAAAAAAAAAAAAAATAAAAAAAAATAAAAATATTGTATAACAAATTTTAATTTATTTTTTTATTTTTTTTGATAGGTTTAGTTTATTTTTATACATTAAAATGTGATCACATTTAAATCTTTTTTTTTTTTTTTTTTTATATATATTTTTTTTTTATTTTTGTTTTTAGATTTTTTTTTTTATTTTTATTTTCAGATTTTTTTTTAATATTTTAGATGTCACCAGTTCTTAATTTAGCTTCTAAAATATTAATTTCTTCCATAGTTTTCGCATTATCAATTTGTAATCTAATCGATTTCTTTTCTTCTTCAGTGAGTTTCTTAACTGGAGTTGAGGATATTTTGTTATTATTATTATTATTATTACTACTATTATTATTCACACCTTCACCAGGTTCAAATGTCTTTGATTTATCTTTATTTTTATCTGTACTATATTTTTCCAAAATTAATTTTGATTGACCAAATAATTTTTTTGATTCTTCCCTTTCCTTAATTATTTTAGTTAATTGTATAATTTTTTTTTTTTTTTTTTTTTTTTATTAGTAACTAATTATTTTGGATATTTAATTTTTTGAAAAAATAAATAAAATAAAAATAAAATAAAATAATAAATACTTACTATTTTCTTAACTTTTCTAAAATCTATAATTTTTAAATGAGGTACTAAATGTATTAAATATAAACGATAATTTGGTTTCTTTGAAACTGGATTTTCAAGTAAACTAATAAACTTGATTTCTGATAATTTTGTTAATGGTTCGAGATCTGATAAATTATTTATTCTATTATTACTAAGAATCAATGCTCTTAAATGAGGAAGACTACTTCCAAAATCTTCTTCAAAACTTTTAATATGATTATTATTAAATAATAAAGTTTTCACTCTTTCTAATTTTGGAAAATTTTCAACTTTGCTAATTTCATTATCTGAAAAATCAATTGTATCAAATTGGTTCTAATAAAATAAAAATAATAATAGGAATAGAAAAAGGAAATTATTTGTGTTATTACTAAAATTCAAATTCTTTTTTTTTTTTTTATTTTTTATTTTTTATTTTTTTTTTTTGATATAGATTCTAATAATTCTATATTTCTATATATAAAAAAAAAAAAAAAAAAAAAAAAAAAAAAAATTTTATTTTATGTATAAAAAAAAAAAAAAAAAAAAAAGTTAATAATTACCTTGGTAGCACCTAAATTTTCAATACTTGAAATTTTATTACCTCTTAAATTTAATTCTCTATCCTTACATGGGTTTATATAATCTGGTGATTTCAATATGAGTTCTGCTGTGAGTCTCATTTTATGTATCTATATATATTATATGATTGTGTATGTGTATGTGTATGTGTGACTTATATATGAATAAATGATAGTATCAAAATTTTTGGTAGTTGATAAATTGGCGGTAGTAGTGGTATTGGTGGTGGCAGTGGTGTGATGTTTTATTTTTTATTTATTTTATTTTTTATGTACAAATGCTCAACTGAATGTTCGTTATTTGATATTATTACTATTATTATTATTATTATTATTATTACTAGTAAAGTTGAATTTTTATTATCTAATTTTGTTAAGTGAAATAAAAATAACAGCTCTACCAAATCGATTGACAAATTCAACAACAAAACTCCTCAGTGAAAAAAAAAAAAAAAATTTAAAAAAAACTGAAAAAAAAAAAAAAAAGGTGGGACAGTGAAGAGATCTGTATATAAAAAAAAAAAAATGGAAAAAATTTAAAAAAAAAAAAAAAAAAAAAAATTAATATTTTTTGATTTTTATTTTTATTTTTATGTGTGAAAATTAAAATTAAATTAAAAGATAATATGGCAAATCCATTTTAAAATTTTTTTTTTTTTTTTTTTTTTTTTTTCTTTTCTTTATTACCCAAAAGCAATACCCTCACACAATAAAAACAGATATTATTTTCAAATAATTTTATTTTTATTTATTATTATTTTTTTTTATTTTTTTTTTTTTTTTACACAATACCTTATTTACCAATTTTAAAAAAAAATTATTTTAATTTCTATTTTAATATAAAATTAACAATATTAATAATTTTAAGAAAATAAAAAAAAAAAAAATAATAAAAAATAAAAAATAAAAATAAAAAAAATATTCATTTTATTTATACAATTTTAAAAAAAGAAATACAAATTTAAAAAAGAAATACACAATAGAAAAAAAAAAAAAAAAAATAATGAAAAATAATATTTTATTTATTGGTAATTTTGTAAATGATGTAATTTTAATACATCAAAAAATTAAATTAGAAAGAGAAAGATCATTTACAGATTTTATGTCACCAGAAGTACAAAAAGAATTATCAAAAAACTATGACACCAATGATTGTAAAGATGTAATAAAGGCAGAGGCATTAGGTGGCTCTGTAACCTATGGATCATTAGCAGCTCATTATTTTGGAGATACAAAAAGTTTTATAGTAACTACATTTGGTGATGATATCAATAAAGAATTTCAACAATTAATTCAAAGCAAGCAATCAATAGATCTAACATTCACAGATACAATTAAAGATATTAAAAACACAAGTTATTTCTTAAACTATTATAATAATAAAAAGAATAGAACTTTATCATTAATGGAGAAAGGTAATCAAATCTCAATAGAAGCATGTATAAAATGTATTGATTCCATTCATCCTGATGCATTATTATTTGTTCCAGTTGCTGGTGAATTTGATGAACATTTAGTAATGAAAACATTGGAAATTGTAAATAATATAAATCAAGAACAACAACAACAACAAGAATTCAAACAACAATATTATAGACCAATAATTGCATTTGATGTTCAAGGGTTTTTAAGATCATTTAATGGTGCACGTGTAACAACAAGACCAATGAATGTTATGATTGAAAAGTTAATTAATATCAAAATGTCATTAAATGGAATGGAAAATGATATTATTACAGTCGTAAAGGCTGAATATGGTGAAGCTGCAGCAATTATGGGTGATCATGATCCTGCAACTTGTGCAAAATTATTACGTTTAAATTTTGGCTTTACAATTGTGGCCGTTACAATGGGTGGTGATGGTTTATTCCTTTCATCTTCAATCACTGGTGAAATTTATATTCCAACCTTTAAACCTGATCAAGTTAGTGATGAAACAGGTTGTGGTGATACTTTTTTAACTTGTACAATTTTAGAATTATTAAATTTATTAAAAACTAAAAAACAATTTAAAAATGAAAATAATAATAATAATAATAATAATAATAATCAAAATAATAATAATAAAGTTGATGAAAATAGTTTTCAAAAACAACAACAACAACAACAACTACAAAATGAAGATATTTTAATAAAATTAAATATTAAAAAAGAAGAATTAATTCAATGTTTACAAGTTGGTAGTTCAGGTGCATCATTTTTAGTTGAAAAGATTGGTCCAAATGGATTTTCAAATAGAGAGAAAATAATGGATAGAGTTTTAAATGGTACAAAACAAATAAAACAACATTATTTAAAATTCAATAATCCAATAGGTGGTGAAGATAATGAAAATCAAAAAATCATTAAACAAGAACAAGCAAACGATAATAATGATAATAATTCAAAATCTACACAACAAACACCAACTACCATTAAAGAATTTGTTGAACAAAAATTAAAACAAAAACAATTTAAATCTACTACAAATTATAAATAAATAAATAAAATAAAATAAAATAAAATAAAATAAAATAAACAAATCAATAAATAAAATAACCTTTATTGTTGTATCTTTAATATTAATATTTTATTTAATTTTATTTAATTTCTTTTTTTTAAAAATTATTTTTATTTTTTATTTTTTAATTTTATTTTATTTTTAACAATTAAAATGTGTATATATTAAAAAAATAAAAAAAAAAAAGGAAAAAAAAAATAAAAAAAGTGTTTTAAAAAAAAAAAAAAAAAAAGGTAAAAAATAAAATAATAAAATAATAATTAATAAAATTAGGTAATAATTAAATTTATTTTATTTTATTTTATTTTATTTTTTAAAGAAATAATTTTATTTTATTAGTTGTAATTATACAATTATGTCATTTTAAGATCTTTTATTTTTTTATTTTTTTGGTGAAGTGTGTTGATAAATAATCAATGATACCAAATTTAAAATTGTTTTATAAAATAACATAAAAATTTCCCCAAATCTGAATATTATTGTTTAAACTAAATATATGAGATAAAATTTTTTTTGTAGATTGAACTTCAATGTCTTATTAAACAATGTGCGAATTTAAAAAAATTTTTTTTTTTTTTTTTCATTTTTTTTTTTTTTTTTATTTTTTTTTTATTTTTTTTTTTTTATTTTTTTTTTTTTTTTTTTATATTTTTAATGAAAAAATTCAAAAAATTCAAAAATTAAAATTTTTGATTTTCCTCCAAGCAATATAAAAAAAAAAAAAAAAATTAAAAGAAAAAAAAAAAAAATAAAACAAAATAAGAAACAATAAAAAACATAAATAATCCATTATTGTTAATCATTATTATCCATATTTAAATAAGCAC
This sequence comes from Dictyostelium discoideum AX4, assembly GCF_000004695.1. NCBI lineage: Eukaryota > Evosea > Eumycetozoa > Dictyosteliales > Dictyosteliaceae > Dictyostelium > Dictyostelium discoideum. The sequence goes on along the minus strand of NC_007090.3, from coordinate 1,568,169 downwards.
TTTATATAAATTCGATATTAAAGAAATTGTTATTTATTGATAATATAAAGTTTTTTTTTATATTTTTTTTTCAAAATTTCGGTGAACAACAACAGAACACATAAAAATTAAACAGATTTTAATAAAATGAATAACAGTACGTATTATATTATATATAACTTTTATTTTATTTTTCCTTTAAATAAAAAATAATTTTTATAATAATAAATAAAAAAATAAAAAAATTTATAAAAGAGAAAAAAAAAAGAAAAAGAATAAATAAGAAATTTCTTTTTATTTTTATTTTTTATATCTATTAAAAAAAAAAAAAAAAAGGAGGAGGTTTTGAATTATAAATAAAAATAAAAATAAAATAAAATAAATAAAAATGTAGTTTTTTTTTTGGTTATTAATCTTAATTATTTTTTTTTTTATTATTATTATTATTTTTTTTTTTTTAAAAAAAAAGGAGGAGGTTTTTCACACCCACCAGGTAAATTTCATATGAGAGGCAGTAAAACATACACCCCAAGAAATGGCGGACAAGGACAAGGACAACCACAACAAGCAGCACCAGCATTTGATCAACAACAACAACAACAACAACAACAACAACAACAACAACAACAACAACAACAAAATTTTGATCAACAACAACAACAACCACAACAACCACAACAACAACAAGGTGGAAACAACTATTACTTCCAATCTAAATTTGGTAATAAATCACACCGTGGTGGATATCACGGTAATGGTAATGGTAATAACAATGGTAACAACAACAATAATAATACATCACCAAATTTAAATTCAACATCACATAACAATAATAATAATAATAACAACAATAACAACAATAATAACAATAATAATAATAATACACATTTTACAAATAGTAGAGGAGGTCATAGAGGTGGATCATCAAGAGGTGGATCATCAAGAGGTGGTAACAGTGGATCATCAAGAGGTGGATCAAGAGGTGGATATAGAGGTCAATCATCATTTTATAATTCATCATACCAAAAGTCAGGTCCAAGATTATTGACTAGCATCGTATCACTTCCACCATTTAGTGGTGGTGCAATCATTGGTGTCAAAGGTTCATTATGGGGTTTATTGAATAAAGCTACCACCGCAAGATTAAAGGTATTCAAGAATACAGCAATCATTAAGTGTGCCGACGCACAACAATTGGATAGAGCCAAAGAGATCGTTCTAAAGTTGAAGAATACCTCACCAAAATACTTGTCGCTCATCGATTACAAAGGTGAACAAAAGATTAAGTTTGTTCATCAACCATCATTTTCAGAGGTGATTTTAGAGAGTGGTGCTATCGATCCATTGGCCACTGATGGCGTTCAATTGATGCAAGATTTGATCAACTCCCATGAATCTCAATATGTCGCACGTTTAAATGAAACCTTTTCAACTCTCTACAGTGAAAAAGGTTCTTCCACCCCTTTCATAGACATTGAAGCCGGTAAAATATGGTATCTCCACAGTTCAAACATTCCTTCAACTCCAATGACTGCCGATAAATACGAATTGTACACTGAAAGTCTCGCCTCTGTTTTCCAACCATCAAATGTTATCAACGAGCAATTTATCACCTCTTCTCAATATAAACTTTTCAAACAAAAGAAACAATTCACCTTCATTTCAGTTTTAGATACCGAATCACTCGATCTTTTATGTATTAAATGTAGTGAAGAAAAAATTACCCCAACCACTACCACCACCACCAACACTCAACAATCACCAAATAGCGACTCATCAGAATATAAATTCACTGATCCATTCATTTATAAACTTAATCACATTAATAGTTCAAAAGTACTTTTCCCTCAAATTAAATCTGGTTCTGATCTTCGTGTTACAATCGACACCCACTCCAAGAGTAAATTGGTTAGCGGAACTGGTCAACATCAATACGACAATCTCATCAAATTTATCGATTCCATTAAAATTCATAAAAACTCCTCTGGTAATAACACCTATCAAATTCCAGATAGCAATCTTTTCATGACTGAATCAATTATCACTCGTAAGGTCTTAATGTATAGATCCGATGATAATAGCCTTCAATTCCATGTTAATGAGGACATTGCAACTCGTTACACAACTTCAACCCCCGAAGTTAACAGAGAATCCACTACCGTATTCTGTACTTCTCCTGCCCTTTACGATCTCTTCAAATCAAAGAATTGGACCGTCGATCAAGCTTCTGATGAATTAAAGAAACTCTCTAAAAATCTTAGACTTTTGGTTTCAAAACATTTAGATTCAACTAAATTCCAACCACCTTCAGCTGATCATACTACCCAATTCGAACAAGATGATGAAGAAGAAGAGAATTAAAAAAAAAAAAAAAAAAAAAAAAAAAAAATCAAAAAAAAAAAAAAAAGAAAAAAAAAAATATTTATAAATATCTATGGATAAAAATAACTTTTTTTTTTTTTTTTTTTATTTATTTAAACATAAAAAAAAAAAAAAAAAGATAAAAAAAAAAGATAAATATTCAAATAAAAAAAAATAAAAAAATAAAAAAAATAAAAAAAAAATAATAATAATGATAAGATAATAACAAATTTATAGAAAGAATAAATAAAATAGAAAAAAAAAAAAATTTATAAAAAAAAAAAAAAAAAAGATTTAATTTTATCTTTATATGTTTAATTTTAGTTTATATATATATTATAGTTTAATAATTTTATAATATTTTTTTTTTTTTTTTTTAACTTTTATTTATTATAATTTTGGTTTAAATAAATTCATCCAACTCGATGGGTTAAACATTTTATTTAACCATTCTTCAGAATCTAAACCCATTTTATATAAAATTTTTGTAAATTTATTTGGATAATAAATCTTTTTCAATATGAATTCATATTTATCTGCAGGTGTTAGAGAGATTGGTCTTCCGATGAGTAATCTTTTATAACGTAAACGTTCATAATTCTCTTCTGATACTTTTCTGAAAGCATTAAACATATCGATAAAGTTTGATTCCATACTTTTTGTATAATGTTTTCCTAAATGTTCTTTTGCTAAAGTGACACGAGTTTCTTTTGCCAATATTGGTTCGGTTATAGAGGCACAAAGTTCGCTCGAGTGAAAGAAACTCATATTATCCATATTGGTACTACCGACGTTTAGAATGGTATCATCAACGATAAACAATTTGGAATGAATGTAAATTGGTTTCAGACGATTGGTTTCATGATCTTGTTGTACTAAACCATAGATACCAACTCTATCGGGTGCAATACTATGAATTAAATGAAGATGTTTGATGATATGATCTTGAGACCAGTCGAATAATTCGCCAACTAAACCACTTGGTAAATCAGTTTTAACTGGAGTTACAACCAATAGATGAAGTTTTGGATTTGCTTTTAATGCTTCACACATATAATAGGTGAGGGTAAAATTTTGAAATGGATATTGATGTTCTACGTATAGGAATTCCTTTGCATTTAAAATCATTTTGGCGTATTCGTCAAACATCATGTTATTATCGATAACACCTTTCCAAGTTCTAAATAAACGTACTGAACAATGATTATAAACTTTTGCAGGATCATTATGAATTACATGTTGTTTGGGTAGAGTGTTATGATTCTTTGTACATGTTATTGAACTTGGCAATACATCCAATGATGCAGTTCTTGTAATTGATACATTTTGAGAGAATGCATGAATCCAACGTTGAAAGAAATGTAATCTTAAATGTTGTGTACTTGGTCCTCTCAATAAAATTTGAATATCATGCCATAAGAATCTAATTTGTCTTAAAATTGGTTGAACATTTCTACCAGTATATCTTATTGGTTTATTTGATAATACTTTATTATTTGTATTTAATAATTGTGGTTCTTCTTCAATTTCTTCATCTTGAATTTGTTGTTCCTCTTGTTTATTATTATTACTGTTTGATGGTGATTTTTGAGTTGATATTGGTAAAGTTGAAGGAGGGGTTGTTGTTGATGTTGATTTATTTATATTAACAGGAATGTATGGTCTTGGTATTTGATGTAATGGTTGATCATATCTACCTCTAGCAATATCAAAACCACCAGTAAAAGCAACACAATGATCAGGACATTCAGAATCTACCAATAATAATTTTTCATGATGTGATGATAAAATACCTTGTGGATTACCAACAATTACAACTGTAATACTTGGAACATGTTGTTTCTTTTTTTTATCATTTTTTAATTTTTCGCTTGAATTGTTATTGTGATTATTATTATTGTGATTGTTGTGATTATTATTATTTTTTGAAGATTGTTGTTGTTGTTGTTGTGATTTTGAATGATCATAATGTAAATATGGACTATTTATATCAGCAAATTCTGAATCTAAGCCGGGCATATTATGAGTATGAAAAACATTACAAACTACACCTAAACGTTTACATCTTTTCTCTAATTTTGAAACTTCACGTTCAATGGTGACTTCACCTAAATAAAGGAATCTAGTGACGTGAGATAATAATTCATGTCTCCAAACTATGATTCTAACATTGACACCATCCAATACCTTTGAGATTAATACATCTTCTAATGTTATCCATTTTGACATTGGATCAACATGAAGTGGTAATTCAGATTTAACATTCTTTGTCATAACTAAACCAAATGAAAATGTTAATTCCCATGCCAAAATACTTATACTATGTTGTGAATTCATCATTATTTCATAATACCTTCTAAATGTTTGTAATCCATCAATTAATACTTCAACTTGATTATCCTCAGTTTGAATACTAAATGAATTTGTTGATATTTCTAAATTTTCATTATTATTATTATTATTATTTTGATTATATTCATTACTTTGATCGATGGAATAATGAGATGGTAATTTTTGTTGTTGCTGTTGTTGTTGTTGTTGTTGTTGTTGTTGTTGCTGTTGATTACTACTAAATTTTAAAGTTGAAGTTGAATTTATTTGATTATGCTTATGACTAAAATCAATATGTTCAGCTTCATAATTTGTAGTTTGATTTTGATTATCTTGGGTTGAACTAATCATCATGAAATCAGTTTTTAAAAGATTAAAAACAAATTCATATGAACCTTTTCCTTCTGGTGATGTTAATGTAATCTTTTTAGAGATACTCGATTCATTCTGAAGGAATGTATGTACATTATCATCTGAATTTCTATAACAATATAATCCACCTGTATTTTGCTTATCTTTTAAATCATTGATATCATTGGTTTTAATTATCCAATTTGAATAATTATTATTATTATTATTATTATTATTACTATTATTACCAATTGGCGTTATTTTTAAATCCTTTGGTAAATAAATATTTTTATTATTATTATTATTACTAGTATTTTTTACATTATTTGTTGTTAAAATTGGTGGTAATGTTGGTGATGATTTATTATTACTACTAATACTGCTACTGCTACTGGTACTATTATTATTATTATTATTATTATTATTATTATTATTATTATTATTATTATTATTATTTGGCATTTCATAAATTGGTGTAAATTTTAAAGTTCCCAATACATATTCAGCTGTTGATGTTTTTATATAAAATGTTAAAACAAAATTAACTAAACTCTGAAACGATACTATAACAATTATTATTTTTTTAATTTGTTAAAATTGAAATTATATTAGAAGGTTTTATATATATACATAGATGATTAATAAATTATAAACTTACAATTGTGAACAGAATGAATATCAGTTACATCATGAGAAACAAAACTACCTAAATGATATCTATTTGTTGGACCAGGTCCAATACTTTGAGTACTATGATTAAACTCTACCTCTGCATATAATTGATCTTTGTATGATGTAATTTGTTTTAAACAACTTATTCTACTTAATGAAAATCCATATGAATATTTAACTGGTTGAATAGAATAACAAACATGATATAATGGTCCTCTTCTTCCAAATGTTAAAAACTATATAAACACACATATATTGTTGATCAACAACAACAACAATTAATAATTTATTATTTATTATTATTTATTGTTATTAATATTATAATAGTTTATTAATTTATATACCTTTTTTTGACCTAAATTCTTTTTATCTTCATACAAGAAATCATAGATTGTTTGTGGACCTAAATCATGATACATTAATGGACCATATGATAAGTGCACTGTAATTGGTGTTTTTGAAATATGAATTATTGACTCACATGACTTTGTTGATGATGTTGAAAATCTACCTACAAAATATCTTCTTGATGGTTGATTTTCATTTGATATATCTAAAAATACATTTCTCGATTTAGTTTGTGTCGATGAATTATAAAATGTTACACTATGAATTTGTAAAACAAACATTGGTTTGGTTTAATTTTATTTTTATATTTTTTTATTTTTATTTTTATTTTTATTTTATTTTATTTTATTTTTTAAAAATTTTTATTTATTTATCACTATTTATTTATTTCTTTCTTTCTTTTTTTTTTTTTTTTTTTTTTATTATTATTTATATTTTTTTTATTTTTTTATTTTTTTGTTTTTTTAGTATCTGACACTTTTATCGCTGTTTTTTTTGTTTTTTTAAAAATAAAAGTAAATTTCGCAAAAAATAAAATTTTTAATTTTTTTTTTTTTTTTTTTTTTTTTTTTTAAAAAAAAAAAATTATTGTAATAATAAAAATTTAACTTTGAAAAATATTTATCTCTTTTTTTCTTTTTAATTTTTTGTTGAATTCATTTTGTTAATAAATAAAATAAAAAAATATATGAAATTTATTAAATTTTAATTATTTTTGTTTGTTTAATTGATTTTGGTTTATTGTTAATTATAATTATATGGTTGAACGATTGGTTGAAACAATATCAAATTTAATGATATGATATTTTAAAATTATTTTAAAAAATGGTTAATAATTCCTTTTATTACAATAATATATTTAATTAAATTCTGTTGGCCATTAAATGTTTTTTTGAATCAGACATTTTTTTTTTATAAAATGACAAAAAAAAAAAACTCAAAAAAAAAAAAAAAAAAAAAGATATTGGTTTATTAACTTTTTTTTTTTTTTTGTTGTAAATATTTTAATTAAAATTTAATGTATTTTTAAAAAATTATAATTAAAATATTGTGCTGTATTATTTACAATTAATTCATATTTCCATTATATAAAAAAAAAAAAAAAAAAAAAAAAAAAAGAAATAAAAAAAGAAAATTACAATGTTTTTTTTTATCATTGTTATAATCCATTTTGTTTCTATATATTAAAGAAATAAAAAAAGAAAATTATAATGTTTTTTTTTTTTTTTTTTTTTTTTTTTGTGAAATCGAGGTTGAACAAGACCTACCCCAAATAAAAAAATTAAAAAAAATTAAAAATATAAAATTAGATCAAAAATGTTCTTGAAATAAAAAAAACCACTACTCCCTATTTTTAGATCATAATAATAATGTTTTTTTTTTTTCAACTTTTTAATTCTGTACAACTTTTTTTTTTGTATTATTTTAAAATATTTTAAAATTATTTTGGTTTTTTTTTTTTTTTATTATTATTATCCATTTTGTTTCTATATATTAAATTTATAAGTAATTAAAAATAAAAAATATTAAAAATACAAATTACAATAATAACCACACAGAGTAATTACACAATGAAATTCTTGATTAGTATATTTTATTTTTTATTTTTTATTTCAATTTTAAATATTAAATTAATAAAGTGTGATAATGGCTATATGTTTGTTTTAAAACTTTATGCCAATCAAAATTGTACAGGTGAATCAATTGAATTTTTAGCAGTTTATGAAAAAATAGTTTATAGTGAAATTGTTGATATATTATTTGAATGTAATGGTGATGATTTAAATTCAATCACATGTAATTATACCAATAACTATAAAAATCCAGACCCATTAAAAGCAAGAAAATTATTTAAAACAAAAGTTGGTATCTGTAGTGATAATTTCATTTTAGATTATATTAAAATTGAAAATTTTGATTATGATGAATCAAATCATTGTGTTTTATCAGAGTATAGCACGTAAAGTATAATAATAATAATAATAAAAATATTATAATAATAATAATAATAATAATAATAATAATAATAATAATAATAATAATAATAATAATAATAATAATAATAATAATAATAATAAAAATACTCATTATAAAATTAATTAAACTAATTTAAAAAATAAATAATAAATAAATAAAAAAAGGTCAACTTGTGAATATAAACCAATTTTTCATTTTGGAATTTTAAAAAAAACATGTGTTTATAGGTGGTTATTAGATTGTTCAGCACTTGGATATAATATTAAACATTGTAATAATTTTGATGGTACATATTATGATAATCCTTACAATTATACAATCGATGATGAAAATAATGAAACTTTCAATGCATATGTTTGTAAAAATAAAATTCAAAATTATTCATCAACTTCAAGAGGTTACATTGTTCATGCTTCAGTAATTGATGGTTATGATGATCATGATAAAAATAGGATTATAGGACTTGGTCCAAAATCACCAATTCATTTCCCAACTTCATTTGGAAATACAAATAAAATACAAAATTATTATTTTATAATTTTAATTATTTGTATATCAATAATTTTAATCTAAAAAAATTAATAAATAAAAAAAAAAAAAGTGTTTAGAAAAGAAAAAAAAAAAAAAAAAAAAAAAAAAAAACGTATCATTTCTAATATTATTTTCAAATTAATTCCAAATTAAAATTAATGTGTTTTAACAGATTAAGTTTTATAAATAAGTTTAAAAAATATAATAACACAATAAGAAAAAGAATAAAAATTTTTTTTTTTTGAAATTCCAATAAACGAATCTTTATTATATACAAATTGTAAAGATACGAAAAAAGGTTGAAAACATACTGATAATTTGAGAGATTAACGGTATGATTTTTGGAATCTGGCTCTGGCACCACGACCACCAAATTTCTTTGGTTCACATCTACGTGGATCAGCAACTAAGAGAGATCTGTCGTAATCTAAGATTTTCTTTTTGATTTCATTTTTGGATTCTTCATCAACGTATTTTTGGTGATAAGCAACGATTGATTTAGCGATAGCTTGTCTGATGGCGTAGATTTGAGCGACTGAACCACCACCTCTGACTCTAACACGGATATCAACTTGTGAGAAAACATCTTTACCAACAATTAAGACTGGTTCGTAAACTTTTAATTTTAAGTTCTTTGGTTGGATGAATTCTAATGGGACACCATTAACTTTGATTAAACCTTTACCGTTGGTAGCATAAGCAACAGCGACGGCGGTTCTGTTGAATTATTAATTTAAAATATAAAAATGTAAAAGTTAATTAAAAATATTCAGAAAAAAATAGAAAAATTAAAAAATAACTCAGGATCATGATGTAAGGTAGCTTAGGATTCAAAGTAATGATATTATAGTAGTGGTAGAAGTTTTAAAATTTTTTTTTTTTTTTAAAAAAAAAAAAAAAAATTTATAATATTTAAATGAACAAACTATCATGTAGGACTTAATTCAGTCGTCCATGAAAAGTTTAAATATTTTGTTTTTCAAAAAATAAGAAATAAATAATTAATAGAAAGAGCAAATTATTGATTGTAATGGACCAATACAAAATTTTTAAAAGCTCTATAATCTAAAATATTAATTTTATTTTTATTATTGATAAAAATATTTTTAAATCCATTCACTACATAATCAATATCTTTGCCTAAGCCCCTAACATCATAATCCTTGTTATACAAATGTATTTAAGAATATAATATGATGACCCACCTTTTTTTACCGTGGGTTTGAACTACGTTTTTTTGTGGGGCAACAGCTGACATTTTGACGATATGTTACTAAAGGAAGAAAAAAAGAAAAAAAAAAAAATTTAACCAAAGCTTGGTTGAGTTTCAAAAAACGACAAAAAAAAAAAAAATTGAAAAAAAAAAAAATTCGCCAACTGAAATTTGTGTAAAATTTTTACATAGCTTTTACACAATAAAAAAAAAAAAAAAAAAAAAATTAGACACAGCATATTTCGTACTTTATTATTTTTTTTATTATTTTTTATTATTTTTTAATTGTTTTGTTTTTATTTTTGATTTATTTTATTTGTCGTATTTATGATATATATATATATATTTTTTTTTTTTTTTCACTATAAAATGAATGTAATTAATTACAATTTTTTTTTTTTTTTTTTTTTTTTTTTTGAAGATACAAAAAATTTCAAAGATAAATTAGAATTTTTTAAGTTTTTATTATTCAAAAATATTAATTTATTTTGTTTTATTTTATTTTATTTTATTTTTTAAATTCAATAATAAAATTACACTATTTTTTTTTATGATAAAATTATTTATTTTTTTTTACTATTATTTTAATTTTTTTTTTTTTATTTTTTTTATTTTTTATTTTTTTTTTTTTTTTTTGAAAAGCTTCCATAAAAACCCATAAATTTCAAATTAGATAAAATGGTTCTTTTTTTTATTTTAATTTAATTTGCTAGATATTTTTTTTAATCTAAAAAAAAAAAAAATGACATAATCTATTTTTGTTATTCTTTTTTTTTTGTCCCAAAAACATTTGATTTAATTTTTTTAAATTTTTATTTATTATTTTTTTTTTTTTTTTTTTTTTTTTTTTTTTTTTTTTTTTTTTTTTTTTACATTGAACACACACTGTTGTAAAAAAAAAAAAAAAGTAAAAATAAAAATAAAAATAAAATAATTTCATTCATAAATAAATATTATTACCATTAAATAAATTTTTTAAAAAAAAAAAAAAAAAAAAATATGTCAATTAAAAAAGTTTGTTGTGTTATTGGAGTTGGTAAAGGTATTGGATTTGGAGTTGCAGAGAAATTTGCAAAAGAAGGATTTTCAGTTGCATTGGTTAGTAGAAATAAAGAGAAATTAGAACCATTTGTTCAAACTATTCAAAAAAAGTTTGGTGATACAGGATCATTTGCAGTTGAAATGGATGCAACTAATGCAGAATCAGTTGAAAAGGGATTCAAAGAGATTAGATCAAAAATCAATGGTAGACCAATCGATGTATTAATCTATAATGCATCAGCATCATTCAAGGCAGTTTCAGTCGAGAAAACCGATGTAAATGATTTTCAAAATGCTTGGAAAGCAAGTTGTTTGGGTGCATTCTTAACAAGTCAACAAGTTTTAAGTGAAATGTATGGACAACAAAATGGTACAATCATTTTCACTGGTGCAACTGCTTCATTAAGAGGTGGCGCTTCGTTTGGTTTATTTGCTTCAAGTAAATTTGCATTACGTGGTTTTGCTCAATCATTAGCTCGTGAATCTTATCCAAAGGGTGTCCATGTTTCTCATGTCATCATTGATGGTTATGTTGATATCAATAGAGATTATTCTTCAAGACCAAAGGAAAATTGGATTGATCCTGACGCTATAGCTTCAACTTATTTCTCTCTTTATTCTCAAGATAAATCTGCTTGGACTCATGAAATTGATATTAGACCACATACTGAAAAATGGTAAAAATAATTTTAAATTTAAAAATAAAAATAAAAATAAAATTATTCTTTTCTAAATTTGTAAATTCAATCAAATCAAAATTTTTTTTTTTAGATTTTTCTTTTTAAATCTATTTTTTTAAAAAAAAAAACAAATAAAGAGTGATAAAATAATAAAATTCTAAAAATAAACTTTTTTTTAATTAAAAAAAAAAAAAAAAATTTCAAAATGGAATGATTACTTTCATTTTTTTTTATATTTTATATGATTTTGTATTTTTGAGTGCTCTATTTATCTATACTAAATTTAAATTAAAAATGAATAAAATTAAATCATTTTAAAATATATAAAAAAAAAAAAAAAAAAAAAAAAAAAAAAAAAAAAAAAAATTTATTTTGGTTTAATAATTTTGCAGGATAGAGAAAAAAAGGTGAGATAGTATTGATAAAAACATTAAACCCAAATATCAATATTTAAAAAAATAAAATCCCAATTTACAACATTTTTTTTTTTTATTTTTTTTGTTATTTTTTTATTTTTTTTTTTTTTTCAAACCATCAATTTTACCTTTTTTTTTTTTTTTTTTTTTTTTTGATTAAATTTATTATTAAACTTTTTTTATTAAAAATAAATAAATAAATAAATATGAATTTAATTAATTTAATTTTATATTTTATTTTATTTTGGATAGTATTTGATTTTATAAGAAAGAATCGTAGAATAAGTTTTAATGACCCACCATCACCATGGGCATTACCAATTATTGGACATTTACATAAATTAAGTTTAAATCCACATAGATCATTAACAGAATTAGCAAAAGTTTATGGTGGAGTTTATTCACTTCATATTGGTGATTCAAAAACAGTTGTTATCACTGATGTAAGTGCATTTAAAGATGTAACTATTAAACAATTTAAAAACTTTGCAAATAGACCACAGCCAAAAAGTATTAGAGTAATTACAAATTTTAAAGGTTTAGCATTTGCAGATTATGATCAATGGCAAAAAACTAGAAAATTAGTATCATCAGCATTAACAAAAACAAAAATTAAAACTTTTAATAATTTAATTGAAAAACAAACTGAAAATTTAATAGAGTCAATGAATGAATTTTCAAATAAAAATGAATTGGTAAATAATTATTATTTTTATTATTATTATTAACATATTAACATATTAATATATTAATATATTAATATATATTTTTTCATTTTTAGTTTCATCCAAGAAAATATTTAACAAAATATTCATTAAATATAATACTAAGTATGTTATTTAGTAAAGAAATTGGAAAGAATGAAAGTATTAATAAAGGCACAATGGAAAGATTAACAATTCCATTTAATGAAGCATTTAAAAAAGTTGGTAAAGTTGATGATTTCCTTTGGTTTTTATCACCATTTTTTTATTTTTCAAATAAACAATATAAAAAATATATTTTTGATATTTATTATTTCATGGAAGAGATTTATGATCAACATTTATTAGATTTGGATTATAATGAACCAAAAGATTTATTGGATCAACTAATAATTGCAAGTCAAGGTAGAGAAAAAGAGACAGTAATATTGGTCGGAATGGATTTCCTATTGGCAGGTTCAGATACACAAAAAGCAACTCAAGAATGGTTTTGCCTTTATTTAATTAATAATCCAGATGTTCAAAAGAAAGCATATCAAGAATTAATAAGTGTGGTTGGTAAAGATTGTAAATTTGTAACATCAAATCATATTGAAAATTGTCCATACTTTATTTCAATTATTAAAGAAGTTTTCCGTATTCGTTCACCTGGACCACTTGGTTTACCAAGAATTTCAATTGATGATACTTATTTAAGTAATGGTATGTTCATACCAAAAGGTACTCAAATACTTTTAAATATATTTGGAATGGGCAATTTATTAGTTTCTGAACCTGATCAATTTAAACCAGAAAGATGGATAAATTATAAAAATCAACAACAACAAAAACAACAACAACAACAACAACAAGTAAATAATAAAAATTCAATTGATAGTAGTGAATCAAGTAATTTAGAATTTTTTGATGATTTAGAAAAAGTATCAAATCCATTTTCATTAGGACCAAGAAATTGTGTTGGTATGGCAATTGCAAAATCTTCAATATATTCAGTTTGTAGTAATATACTTTTAAATTTTGAATTAAGTTCAATAAATAATCAAATAATTGATGATAATGAAGTATTTGGTGTTTCAATAAATCCAAAAGAATTTTCAATTAAATTAACTAAAAGATAAACACATAATTGTTATCTTTTTAAAAATTATAAATTAAAACTTTTTAATAATTAATAATTATTATTTAATAAATAAAAAAAACATAAACTTTTTTAATTTTTATTGATTAAATTAATAAAAAAAAATAGTTGGACATGTGGAAGAGGTATTAAAAAAAAAAAAAAAAAAAAAATTTAATAATTAAATGTATAAAAACTAGTTTTTATTTATTTATTTATTTATTTATTTATTTATTTATTTATTTTATTATAATTAATATTTAAATATTTAAATTTTTATTTATTTAAATAAATTTTAGAGAATACAGATATAAATCCATCGAAATCTATATTTTCATTTATTGGGACAGTACGTTCTTTTGAAATTATTAAATCTAAATTTGAGAAATGTTGTAAATAATCTGAGGGAGTAACACCACAACCACCATCTTCAACAGAAGTTAATAGTTTTATTTTCAAATGTTTTACATAATCTACAAAGATTGGTTTATAAAAAGTAAACATTTTAATATGATTTGACAAATAGGTGGCTTGTTTAATTGGTGGTAAAGGTTTAAAGAGATCACTTATCAATGGAATTGGTAGAGAGGCGATATACTGTTTATTGGAATCTAAAAATTTAGTTAATTGATCAAATTGACCTTGACGTGATAAGTTTTGACAAACTGAAAGAACCCAAATATCCTTTAATTCACCTTCTAAATTTTTACCAACGTCTAACCAATATTGAAAATTGGAAATTGGTGGTATTGGATAAATTCTACTAATCAATTGAACTTTTAATTCTATTAATTCTGGTGTTTTTACAACGAGTTTTGAAGCTTCCTTATAAGCTTTAATTAATAAATCTTTATCTAAACAATTTTTATTATTTAAAAAATCATTATTTGGGAAAATTGTAAGTTTTAATTTCAAAATTTTTAAAATATCATATTCTAACCAACAATTTAAACTTTCAATATCATTTAATAATTTTAAAATTGGTGATTGTTCTAAATAATTTGAATTTTCAATTATATTATTATTATTATTATTATTATTATTATTATTATTATTATTATTATTATTATTATTATTATTTAAAAATTCTATTGGTTGATTTGAGTTAAATAAAAAAGATGTAAAAAGTATTAATGGTTTTTTATAAATTGGTATTGAATTATCAAGCATGAATTTAATTAATTTTAAAGTTAATTCAATATAATTTGGTTTTTTTAATTCTGAAATTTTATGTAACCAAAGGTTATAGAAATCAGCAGATTTATAAACTGAAGGTGATAAACATTCTGTCATTAAATTTAAAGATTGTACAGTTGGATTTGAATATAAATACAGATACCAATCGTTTGGAACTGTTAATAATTCTTTTAATTTACCAGTGAATGGTGCAATTAATTTAAAATAATCTTCAAGTTTACCATGATCGTAATTTAATTGATTTTTTTTAGTTGTTAAAAACATTGTTCTAAAATGTTGAATTAATGCTATAAATCTAGTTGAATGTGGTACTCTATAATAAAATGAACTTGTTAATTTCTTTTCACCTATTAATTCACTTGGTTGTTCTCCTAATTCTTTAAAAAATTCTTTAAAATTTTCTAATTTTTCATTTTCACTTAAATTTATTAATTCATTATCATTATTATTATTTTTATTTATATCGAAATTATTCAAACCATTATAATTTAAATTATTATAAATCATTGATAATAATTTTGATAATTCAATTTTATATTTTCTATTTATATGACAAGTTGGATCTTTATATAATGTATATTTATCTTTTATGATGTACATTAAATTATCAGTATTTCTAGTGAATTGTTTAATGCCTAATGGGGAGTATTTAAATTGTGAAGGTTTTGGAACATTTCTAGAATGAGTTGAAGAAGGATGTTTAATATTATTCTTTTTAAATATGTCACCTTTAGCTTTTATGAAATGATGTCTTTTCAATTTCCAAAAGTTTAAAGCATTTATATTAAAATCTCTAATGAAATTATCAATGATTCTCTCTGAATAGTATTGATGAAATTCTATAAATGGTTGATATAAACCACCATCATAATCTACTCTTTCAACAGTGTTATCGTTTTTCGATGGTATTATAGTTGATTGTATGTGATCTTTAATATCGGATGCTCTTAATGCTTGGCCGTAATCATCGACTTCTAAATAACAAACTATCCAATAGTTTAATAAATCCTCTCTAAATTTCCATGTTATAATTTTATTATTAAAAATGAATTGAGAATAAATGTAATCTTTTAATTGGAATAATGATCTACTATCGGCGAAATAGTAAACCATGGCCATCACTTGTGAGGTGGTTTTGCATAATCTATCTTTATATGGTTGATAAACCTCATTTAAAATATCGAAACGGTTGGATGAAATTGCTAAATTTGAAAATCCAATCAACGACTGAACCAATGTAGTCGATGTGATAATACCATTCTCTAAAAAGAATTGACTTAACATTTTATAAAATTGTAAATTTCTATTTGATGCTAAAAATAATTTATTTATTGAAGTTATCATCATTGAACTTTCTTCAGAATTTTTATCATATTTAACAATTGGTATATTTAAATGAGTTATTCTATCATTTAAATTATAGTTCCATGAATAACCTATATCCCTCTCTTCAAATTTTGTTGCTTCTTTTACCACTTTTTCATTGAAATCTAATTTTTTAAAACTATTATTAAATAATTCAATTGCTAATTGTTCATTATTAATTTCTAAATAAAATGTTGTGAATATGAGTGTAACTTTATAATCAACTAAATTTGATTCCAATAGGAATTGATAAATTTCATTCAAAGTTGTAATTGAATTCACATCGTTAACATGAATTAAACGTAAATGAGTTAAGAAATGTTGTGAATGTAAATATTGTTTATAATATTCATTTACATAATATTTAAAGAAACTTTTACCCAATTTTAATAATCTATTTTGTAAAATGGTTGAAAGTAAATATGAAAATACATGTATATTTACATCTGGTGATGATTCATCAATTAAAGTTGAATGAAATTTTTTAATACCATATTCAATTCCATTGGTTTTTGTTAACTTTTTAATTGAATCGGTTTCTTCTTGAATCGCTTGATTCACTGGTATCTCTTGAATTGGGTATAGGCCAACATCTATCATTTTAAGTTCCTTATTAATATAATCATCTCTTATGAATTTAATTGGGTCTGTATATGGTTTTGGATGTAGAATCTCTGCTTTATATGATAATATTGAAAATGGTTCTGATGAATTGGTTTTTAGTCTTTTTTTAATTGGAATATCTAACTCTGATAATGGCTTTAATGATGATGATGATGATGTCTCAAAAATTAAATTTCTTTCCTCAATACCATCTTGAGTTATATCACCAATCTCAATTTTATCTTCACTTTTAAAAGTTGATATCGATTTTTCAATAATTTCTCTTTGTTTAATACCTTGTGATATATCACCAATTTCATTTCTAATTGATTTTGAAATTGGTGTTGAATTTGATCTTTTACTTTTATATGAAACTTTTAAACCATCTTTTTTATCATAATATTTAACAGTTTGAACTGCTTCTCTTGGTATATAATTAAAATAAGGATTTTTAATTATTTTACAAATTCGAAACATTCTTTTTAAAAAATTATTTATATTATATATATAAATATTAGAATGTAAATATAAAAGAAATAATAATAATAATAATAATAAACAAAAAAAAAAAAAAAAAAAAAAAAAAAAAACGAGCCAAAATTTTTTTTTTTTTTTTTTATGGTTCACGAAAAAACGTTGGTTAATCAAAAAAAAAAATAAAAATAAAATAAAATAAAAACTTTTTTTTTTTTTATTGTTTATAAAATGTACATTGTATTGTTCATTAATTTATTTTATTTTTATTTTTATTTATAATATTATTATTATTATTATTATTATTATTATTATTATTATTATTATTATTATTATTTGTTTTAAAAATTAAAAAATCTTTTAAAATATATTTTGAAATTAAAAAAGTTAAATTAATTAAAAAATTAATGCCAAATAAACTTAAAACAATATTTGCAATTATAGCAAATAAACCACTATTAAAAATTACAATACCATATCTTCCAGTAATTCTAAAAATTATATCAACAACGTCATCAGATTTTTGGGAAATTAAATCTAAAATTTTTAAAATTAATAAATCTGGAGTTTTATTAAATAAATTGGTATCAACTTTACCAGGTTGAATAGCTAAAATATCAATATCATTAAATTTCGCTTCTAATGATAATGAAGTTGCAAAAATTGATAAAAATGATTTACAACTTGAATACATTACTGAAAATGGTGATGGTAAAGCACACGTAATTGATGATGTAATTATAATTACACCATTCTTTTTATAATTATTATTATTATTTATTTTATCTTCTATCCAAATTCTATAAAAGTAATCAGTTAATTCAACAGTTGTTAATGTATTACATTGTATCATTTTTAATTTATCATTATCGTATGAAGTTTGATTAAATCCTTCCATTGTTACATAACCAACATTATTAAATAAAATTCTAATTTCATTTATTTTTAAAATTTTATTTGATTCAAATTCTTTTAATTTTAAAATTAATTCTTTTACTGATTCTGATTTTGTGAAATCCAATTTAATTGATAAAAATTTTAAATTATCATCATCATCATCATCATCATAACTATTATTATTATATTTTAAATTTAATTCATTTATTAATTCATTTAAATTATTATCATCTTTTGAAACTAATATTAATGAAATACCTTGACTTGCTAATCTATGTGCAATTGATTTACCAATACCACTACTACCACCGGTTACTAATGCCCATTTTCCATATTTCTTTTTAAAATCTTGATCTTTACTTGTAAAAACAATTAAATATGGTATTACATTATTAATTATTAAAAATATTAATGTAATAATACCAATTAATATTAATATTGAATTGATCATTTTTAAATTTTCAAAAAAAAAAAAAAAAAAAAAAAAAAAAAAAAAATGAAAAAAATGAAAAAAAAATGTAAAAATTGAGATTTTGTTATGGTCAAAAAATAAAAGTAAAAAAAAAAAGAGGCAACAAATTCACCACCAGCGCCAAATAAAATTACTTTTCACCCCCTAGGGAAATTTAAAAAATGATTAAAAACAGGATGTTTAAATTAATAATAATAATTTATTTTTAGTTTTCTTTTCTTTTTTTTTTTTATTTATTTATTTATTTATTTTTCTATATTGTGAATAATCAGTTAAAATATATTTTGAAATTAAATAAACAATATTATTTGTTAAATTAATACCAAATAAATTTGAAAATAAACATGATAATTGAGCAAATAAACCACTATTAAAAATTACAATACCATATCTACCAGCAGCTCTAAACATGATATCAACAACGTCATCAGGTTTTTGTGACATTAATTTCAAAAATTTTAATGCCAATAAGTTTGGTAACTTATCAAATATATGAGTATCAACTCTTCCAGGTTGTACAGCTAAAATATCAATATCATTAGATTTCGCTTCCAATGATAATGAAGTTGCAAAATTTGATAAAAATGATTTACAACTTGAATAAATAACTGAAAATGGTGTTGGCAATATTGCACCAATTGATGATGTAAATATAATTACACCATTCTTTTTATAATCATCATTATTAATATTTATTTTATTTTCTATCCAAATTCTATAAAAGTAATCAGTTAATTGGACAGATGTTAAGGTATTACATTGTATCATTTTTAATTTATCATTATCGTAAGAGGTTTGATTAAATCCCTCCATTGTTACATAACCAACATTATTAAATAAAATTCTAATTTCATTTATTTTTAAAATTTTATTTGATTCAAATTCTTTTAATTTTAAAATTAATTCTTTAACTGATTCTGGTTTTGTTAAATCTAATTTAATTGATAAAAATTTTAAATTGATATTTGATTTATATTTATTTTTAATTTCATTTA
>NC_007090.3:1523445-1543445 GCF_000004695.1 Dictyostelium discoideum AX4 | reverse complement strand
TGAATTGGCCCCACCAATCATGCATTTTGATAATGTTACTTTTTCATACAGCGGTAAAGAAGCAGATGTTTTATATAGAAATTTAGATTTAGCTATCGATTTAGACTCTAGAATTGCACTTGTTGGTCCAAATGGTGCTGGTAAAAGTACTTTATTGAAGCTTATGGTCGGTCAAATCTCACCAACTCAAGGTTTCATTAAAAAACATAGTCATCTTAAAATGGCTCGTTATCATCAACATGCTCATGAAGTTTTAGATCTCACCGCTACTCCATTGGATTTTGTTCGTTCTAAATTTGCTCATATGAATAAAGATACCGAAGAATGGCGTCGTGAAATTGGTAGATTTGGTGTTACTGGTAAAGCTCAAACTGAAGCTATTGGTTGTATGTCTGATGGTATTAAATCTCGTTTAATTTTCTGTCTTATGGCTCTCGAAAATCCACATCTTTTATTACTTGATGAACCAACAAATCATTTGTAAGTACTTTTTTTATTATTCCAAAAAAAAAAAAAAAACAACAAACATTTATAAACAATTGTTTTTATAAATAATATATAATCGATACTAACTATAGTCATTTTAACCATTTTATTACTATAAACTTGACCTTTTTGATCATTTTAAAACATTAAATTTAATCGTTTTTTGACCATTTTATCATTAAATTTGACCTTTTGATCATTTTAAAACATTAAATTTAATCGTTTTTGACCATTTTGTCGTTAAATTTGACCATTTTGATCATTTTCTTGAAGAGATATGGAATGTATTGATAGTTTAGCTTTGGCCATCAATTCTTTCCCCGGAGGCATGATATTAGTATCTCACGATTTTAGATTAATCTCTCAAGTTGCAAAAGAAATTTGGGTTTGTGATAATAAAACTATTACTAAATGGGCAGGTGATATCACAAGCTATAAGAATCACTTAAAGGCTCAAATGAGAGATCTCACAAAGCAAGGCGCATTAGCATCATTAAAAAAATAATAGATAATAATATAAATAAAGGCTTTTTTTATAAAAATATAATTGTATTGTTATAATATTTAATTAGTTTATTATTATTATTATTATTATTATTATTTTTTTTTTTTTATATTAAATTTAATAGAATCCGATTGTGAATTGGAAAATATCCAAATAATCTTAAACACTTCCCCAATTTACATGCCTCTTTTCTTTTACTATTTAACCAACCGATGTTAATAATCATTTATCTCGACCTCGGAATTGTATTTCAAAAATGTTAAATATCTTAAAGATGGCGATACTTTTGGTGATCTGATTTGAGTTTCTAAATGGGTATAGGTACGTCAGGTAGGATATGTCAGTTGTTGAAAAAAATTTTCAATAACTCAGGTGCAGGTAAAAATAAAAAAAGCCAGGTAGGGGTATAAGTATTTACTTAGTTTTGATTAATGTTAAAAAAAAAAGTTTGAAATAATATTCAATTTGTTCATTAAAATTGAATTAGAGTATTTGGTTTGTTTAATTAAAAAAAAAATAAAAAATAAACAAAAAAAAATAAAAAAAATATACACAATTTTTTTTTTTTCTTTTTAATAATCAAATTTTATTAACAAACTAGGTAATTTGGGTAATTTCAACCCATCAACAAATCGCTATAATAATTCGAGGCCAAAGTTGGGAATAATTTTAAAATTATATTTGTTACATAGTTAATACTTTTTGTTTTCTAATAAAAATGTAAAATAAAACAAAAAAGATATAGGTTTTTTTTTTTAAAACTTTTTGTATTTTATTTTTTATTTGTTTATTTTGTATAGATTAAAAACTCTAGAATTTAGAGAAATCCTTATACTTTTCTAATTGACCAGCTATTATTTATTGGCAAAAAGATGACTATCTTTCTCATCTTGGAATTGTACTAATGATAAATTATCCTCTTTGTCTTTTGTTGTGATGAATCTAAATAAAATTTCCATTTTATCTACCACTATCGATGGTGTACATAAAAAAATGATTATCAATATAGTAGTGTATAATTGAACAATGTTGAAAAGCCATAAAAATATAAATTGAGTGACCCAATTTTTGGTGGTAATTGAAAAAAGTTTAACAATGTAGTTGCTAAACTTTTTCATTCAGATACTATAAATAAATGGGGTTTTGAATCAGAGTGAACCAAAACAACACTTAATAAAGATCGCCAGAAAGAATTGAAAAAGATGTAATAATACGATTCCCAGCTAAATCTATTAAATATTTGCCATTGATTTCGGTAATATTGATTGATAAATTTGTTACTGATGATATACTACCTAAAATTTGATTAGATTTAAAATTTTTATAAATATTATTATTATTAATAGTTTTTTTTTTTTTCTAAAAGGTAAACAATAATACATACCTAAGTTATTGAATAATAAATCTTAATCTTGTACCTCGGTAATGTCATCATGTTTGAATAGACCAGATAAATCATTATTAGACCTTTTGATCGTTTTAAAACATTAAATTTAATCGTTTTTGACTATTTTGATCATTTTCTTGAAGAGATATGGAATGTATTGATAGTTTAGCTTTGGCCATCAATTCTTTCCCCGGAGGCATGATATTAGTATCTCACGATTTTAGATTAATCTCTCAAGTTGCAAAAGAAATTTGGGTTTGTGATAATAAAACTATTACTAAATGGCCACTTGAAATCACAAGCTACAATAATTACTTTAAGGTTCAAATGAGAGATCTTACAAAGCAATCTTCATTAGCATCATTAAAAAAATAATAGATAATAATATAAATAAAGGCTTTTATTATTTTTTTTTTTTCTCTATTATTTACAAATTATAATTGTATTAATTTCTTTATCTTTTAAATTCTGGAAATAAAAATTTTTTAAAATAACCAGAATATTTCCAACTATATCTTGAATTAATAAAAAATAAGCTTGATTTTGAGGTTAAAGATATTTATTAAATTAAAAAAAAAATTAAAAAAAGGAAAAATAATATTAATTTATAAATTGTAATAATATATACAATATTTTAAAAATATAACAATCTTTTTTTTTATTTTTTTTTATTTTAATAAATGTACAAAAATATTTGTTTTGGTTTTAAATAATTTTTTGGAATTGTTCAACACATTCTGGTGGATCAGTTTTTCTAATTACACAAGAGAAATTTGGAGCCAATTTTTTTTTTTTTGATTATATACAAATAATAATAATAATAATAATAACCAAGATTTTGTGTGTTCCAAATTTTTTTTTTTTACATTAGTTTTATTTTTATTTTATTTTTAAAAAATCATATTTGCATTAAAAAAAGATTATTTTTTTGTTTTTTTTTTGTATTAATAATGTAACACATACAGTTTATGTTGATTGAATTAAAAAGTTGGTTTATATTTCATAGCTTTCAAAATAAATATTATTATCTAAATCATTTTTATGGAAAATGATAATAGTTTTCCATTTGTTTGTGAAATATCCATATTAAACCAATCACCCATATTTACAAATTTATTTTGATGAATTTTTTCATAAATAATATCACTATAATATAATTTTTCATTTTTCCCTCAACCATTAAAATAATTGTTGTTGTTAACATTTGGTGTAATGGTTGATTTTGTTGGTCCAAACTTTCCTGTTGGGCAACATATTAAATTTAGAAAATTTTCTGAAATTATCCTATCAAATTTTGGGTAATATCTCATCACAACTAAAGAAAAAGAGGGTAATTTATCATTTATACAATTCCAAGATGAGATAGATAGTCATCTTTTTGCAAATAAATAATAGCTGGTCAATTAGAAAAGTATAAGGTTTTTCCTAAATTCTAGATTTTTCAATCCATACATAATAAACAAAAAAAAAAATAAAATAAAAATTATTTCAAAAAAAAAAAATCTTTTTTGTTTTATTTTACATTTTTATTAAACAATAATTCTACAAAAAATGAATCTATATTATCAAACTGTCTTATAAGAATAAACAATCTTTTTTTTTTTTTTTTTATTATAATAATGTACAAAAATAATAATTTTAATTTTAAATAATTTTTTGGAATTGTTCAACACATTCTGGTGGTGCAGTTTTTCTAATTACACAGGAGAAATAACAATGTAAATGAGTTTCATTTCCAGATGTACCAACAATTACTGGCCATTTTGATTTTGATTGTAATAATAAATCTGTTGGTTGTAAAAAACGAGCTAATAAATTTAAAAATAAAAAAATAATTAATAAATTAATAAACCAACAAATTAATAATAATAATAATAATAATAATAATAATAATAATAATAATAATAATAATAATAATAATAATAATAATTACATTTTCCTTTTATTGTTTCAACAATATCAAAACATTTATCATAAGATGGCATATTGAATTTTTCAACCATTCTTTTACATAATTCTCTTGCAGTATCAGTACTTGAAACTTTAATTGATTTATAAGATTCATTTCTAAAGAAAACTTTTAAAACTTCTGAAGAATTTAATAAAACACCACCTCTAATTGTATCATAACCTGAAGATGCTCCAAAATTTGCTGATGATGCCATTGTTGTTGTTGTTGATGTTGATACATCAATTGTTGACATTTTTTCACGCAATGTTGAAACTTGTTTTTGATATTGTTCTTGTTTTTGTTTCATTTCTTTTTGTTGTTCTTCAAGTTTCTCTTCACTTTGGGATGTTTTACCCTCAGATGCTAAAACCATCTCCTTTTGAAACCAACCATGTGCTAAATCATAGGCTGAGAAATTATTATTATCGGGTATATTGATTTTAGCACCATGACGAATTAACCATAATGCTAAAATGTCATATCTACTATTAACTAATGAATGTAATGGTGTAACACCTCTATTATCTTGAACATTGACATCAACACCACGTGATACCAATACCTCAATAGCTTGTTTATGTCCTCTTGTACATGCTATATGTATTGCTGTTGTACCTTTATCTGCTTCTTTCATATTTATATCAACTCCACAATCTAACATTTCCCTTAATTTCTTTATATCATTATTTCCTGCTGATTTAATTAATTCATAATCAAATTTTTCTAACATTTCTTTTGATTTTTTTTTGATTTTTTTTTATAATACAACAACTTTTTTGACTTTTTATATTTATTTATTTTTAACGATACAGTTATTTTTTTTATTTTTGGGGGGGTTTTAATTAATTTTTTTTTTTTTTTTTTTTTTTTTTTTTTTTTTTTTTTTTTTTTTTTTTTTCCCTTAAACCAAATTAAAAAAAAAAAATCAATTTTATTTTTTTTTTTTTTTTTTATTTTTTTTAAATAATTTTTTTTTTTTAATTATTTTATTTTTATTTTAAACCACACTCGTGTTTATTTTAAAATTTTTTTGATTATCACAAAAAAAAAAAAAAAAAATTATAATAATTAAGAAACCCAAACCACACTATAAATCTAAAAAAAAAAAAAATTATTTAAAAAAAAAAAAAAAAAAAAAAAAAAGCAACAATAAAATTAATTCAATTCAATTCACTTTCAATGTGATAAAAAGAAATTAATTATTATTTTTTATTTTTTTTATATTTTTTTTTTTTTTAATAAAAACAATAATATTTTTATTTTTAAATATCATTTAATTGAGCTTCAATTGATTGAACTGATAATGTTTTTTTAAAACCTAATTTTAAACTTAAATTTTGAGAAGCTGTATTATCTTCACTAATATAAGATAAAGGTATTAAATTATTTTTTAAAATTGAAATTAAAGTTTTTGATTTCACTTTTAAAGCATACCCTTTTCCCCTAAATTCAGGTAAAGTGAATAAATGTACAGTTTTCCCATCAGATTTTATTAAATTCCAACATATTAATTTTCCATCACCATCACTATTACCATCACCATCACTACCACCACCATTAGCTTTATAACCAAATGCTAAACCATTATCAGAACTCCATTTAAATTCTTCAGTTGAGAATTGACCTTTATATATCCAAAATGAATTTGCAAATTCAATATCATCATAATTTAATATAATTTCATTACCATCTAAATTCATTTCCAACTCTTTTATCTTTTCATTTAATTTATCTTCATTTTCAATTTTTAATACATATTCTGAATATTCTATACTTACAAAAACTTTAAATTTATATTTTGTTAATATTTTTTTAATTATTTTTACAATTTCTTTATTTGGAGTTTCAATAAATGTTAATTTTTCACTTTTTTTTTTTTTTTTTTTTTTTTTTTTTTTTTATTATTATTATTATAAAAGAATAAAATAAAAATTAAAATAAAATAATTTAATTAATATTTTATTTATTTATTTATTTATATAATTAATTTAATTTATTTATTTACATTTTATTTTGAAAATGATATTTTATAGCACCATTATGATTAGTTTTATTTAATAATTCATTTTTATCAATATCAGGAAAATTTAAAAAGAAACCAATTCTCCAATCAATTGAACTTAAACAAGTTTTTGCAATTTCAATATTACCATTTGAATAAATTTTTATTAAAGCATCTAATAATTCAAATGATATTATAAATTGTGGTGATTTAATATCATCAACAAACCAAATTGATAAACCAATTTTTATTTCATTTTCAGCTCTCTCTAATTGAGAAAACTTTGATCCTTCTTTTTTTATTATTTCTAATATTTTAAATTGTTCTTCCTTTTCTTTTACAATTATTAAATTAATTTTAGAATTCATTATTATTGAAAAAAAAAAAAAAAAAATTAAACCACTACTTTATTATTATTTTTATTTTGGGTGGTTAAAACAAAAATAAAAAAATTAAAAATAGGAAAAAAAAAAATAAAATAAAAAAAAAAATAAAATAAAAAAAAAAAAAAATGGGAAATTCCCCCTAAAGATACAACAATTTTAATAATTAAAAATGAAAATAATAATAATAATTTAATTTCTTTACAAAACAACATATTTATTGGAAAAAAAGGTTATTATAATATAATTTTTGTTGTCTTTTTAAAAAAAAACAAACAATTTAGATTTTATTGAAAGCAGCAACATCAACGGATTGGACGTAATCTTCGAAATCTTTAATTTTTTCTTCTAATTCATCGGTTGAAACTTTAAGATCTTCGACGACTAAATTGATGACTAACTTTTTGATACCATAACCAACGGCAACGAGTTTTGAGGCACCCCAGACTAAACCGTCCATTTCAATTGAACGAACGCATTTTTCTAATTCGACCATATCGGTTTCATCATCCCATGGCTTAACATCCAAGAGAATTGAAGATTTAGCAATGACGGTTTCCTTTGGTTTTTTGTGTTCCATAGCTTTCTTACGTCTTTCTTCTAATTGTCTTTCGTATTCTTCATCATCTTCATCATCGGAACCAAAGAGATCAACGTCATCATCAGCTTTTGGTGCAGCTGGGGCGGCAATAGTGACGGTTTCGGTAACTTTTTCGAATTGACCTTGTTCGGCAGCACTGTATGAGGCAATGGTATTGAACCATCTGGCAGCATGTGGGTATTTAGTGGCACATGGTGCGGTTTTAACTAAGTTGAAGGCTTGGACATCAGCACTTGATGGAACAAAACTATAATAAATAATAAATAATTTGATTAATATATTATTCTAATGTTTAATCTAATGTTTATTCTCTCTCCCTTTCTTTCTTTGTTTTTTTTTTTTTTTCTAATCATCATTTAATCAATTTAATATTTTTCATTTCCCTAAAAATTAATATTTACCCAACAATGTAAGTTTTGTCACTGACAAATTTGTTTAATTCGACAAGACCGTTTTCAGTAGTTAAATCAGCGAATGAAGGCATTTTCTGTTTTTAATTAAAATAATTTAAGTATTAATATTTTATTTTATTTTAAAAAAGGAAAAATAATATTATGTGTGAGTGATTTTTTTTTAAAAAAAAAAAAATTTTTATTTTTTTATTTTTTTTTAATTTTGGTAAATGGTTGAGAATTGGGTATTTAAGAAAAAGAAAAGATATCTTTTTCAAATAATATTATTAAAATTTTAAATATAATTTCATTGTGTGTTTTGTGGGTGTGTGTTTTGTGTGTGTTTGAAGAAATCGTAATTTTCTTTTTTGGTAATTGATATTATTTATTTATAATTTTATTTTATTTTTATTATTTTTTTTTTTTATTATTTTTTTTTGTTTTTTATGTTCAATTTAATAATAAAATAAAATAAAAAAAAAAAAAAAATTAATAAAAATAGAAATAAAAACATATAAGTTCTTCCTACCTTTATATTGACAATGATATCGTGTAAAAAAAAAAAAAAAGAAAAAAAAAAGGAAAAAATTTTTTTTTTTAAAAAAAAAAAAAGCCTCACGTAAAAAAAAATAAAAAAAATAAAAAAAAAAAAAAAAATTAATTAGAAAAAAAAAAACGTTCACCTTCCCAAATAAAAAAAAAAATTTAAAAAAAATTTAAAAAAAAATTAACACAAAAATTTAAAAAAAAAAAAAAAAAAAAAAAAAAAAAAAATCATTTAAGGTGAAATATCTTTTTTTAAATAAAAAAAAAAAAAAAAAAAAAAAAAAAAATTTAAAAGGGAATTTAAAATCTTTTTATTTAAAAATTTTTTTTTTTTCTAATTAATTTTTATATTTTACATATATTTTTTTTTTTTTTTTTTCAAAAATAAAAAATAAAACTCAAAGAGAAATCAGGTGTTCATATCATAAATATATTTTATGAACACAAAGGTTTATTTTTAAAAAAGTGGCAGTTGAAGAATTAAAGGACTATGACCAAATCAAATTTGCGTTGTATCCCGGAAGGTAAATTAAAATAAAAATTATAAATAATAAATAATAGTAATAATAAATAAAAATATATATACTAATATTATTTTTATATATATTTTATATAGTCGTTTCTCAGGAGTTCAAAAAAGTGAAAGAACATCATATCCAGTTCATGTAGATATTAAAAATGTCGATTTTAAAAATTCAATATTATCAGGTTATTTAACAATATCAGGATTGACAGAGGTAATATATTTATATTATATATATAATTATAAATTTAGAAATACCTTTATTAATATTAATATTATTATTATTATTATTATTATTATTATTATTATTATTATTATAATTATTATTATTATTATTATTGTTATTATAACAGAAATATCCAGTTTTAACAACATTTTTTGAAGCAGAAATAGTTGGAGATAAATATTCATTTTTAACGAGAAAATGGGATGCAGATGTAGAAGTTGATTATAAACATTGGTCGAGATTCCCAGCATTTCAAAAAGAATATTCACATAAATTCAATAAGGACGAATTCAAACCAGATTTCAGTAATAGTGATCATTTATTCATGCGTTGGAAAGAGTACTTTCTAGTACCTGACCATCGTGTAAGAACCATTGAAGGTGCTTCCTATGAGGGATTCTATTATATCTCTTATCAGCGTTCCACTGGTTCAATTAAAGGTTACTATTATCATGTCTCAAGTGAACAATTTCAATCTTTAGAGTTATTTCATGATGTTGAAAATTGTTTTCCAATTTATGAATTTAGGTAGTTTATTTTACTAAACCAATTTTATAATAAATAATAAATAATAAATAATAAATAATAAATAATAATGAATAATAATGATAATAATAATAATAGAGACAGACAGATAGAGAGAAAAGAAAAGGGGAGTAATATTAATAACCTTCAAAACAACAATAATAATAATATAAAAAAAACTAAAACCAATTCATTTGTAAATTATAATAATTAATAAATTTGTATTTTTATCACAATTTTAAACATTGATATTCCATGATCAATTTTATTTTTTCCCTCCTTTTTTTTTTTTTTTTTTCATTTTTTTTTTTTTTTTTTTTTTAAATTTTTTTTAATTCCAAATTTATTTCAACGTTTATCACAACAAATAATAGAAAATGAATGAAAATAATGATAATAAAGATAAAGAATTAAAAGATAATAATAATAATAATAATAATAATAATAATAATAATAATAATAATAATAATAATAATAATAATAATAATAACAATAATAACGAAGATAGTTTATTATATGATGAAAATCATTTAAAGCGAGAAGCAGACTTTTTTAAATTTCACCCATATAGTTTCATTGATGACGTTCATGAATCAACACACGACTATTGTGCAGATAGCGCAGATTTCATTGAAAGTTGTTTATTAGGCCATCCTTTATTTAATAATAATCAAGAATTTAAACAATTAATACAAGAGGTATATATATATATATATATATTAAATTAACTTTATTATTTATTTACCAACTTTTTTTTTTTTTTTTTAATAATTTATCTAGGGAACTAATAATGTTTGGGAATTACTTGAACAAATTTTTACAAAAAATTTAAATAAATATGAAGAATATCTATTATCATCAATTTTAAATATACCAGAGGATTTAATATTACCAGATGAACAACAACCAATTAATATTTTTAATAATAATAATAATAGAAATAAAAATAATAGTGATAATAATAATAGTCATAGTAATAATAATAATAATTCAAAATTATATAATAAATCAAATATTATTGATAAAGAGATGGAAGATTTAAGAGTTAATATTCAAAAATTAATAAATGAAAATGATCAAATTAAAAATAAAATACAAACAACAAAACAAGATATAAAATTATTACAATCAATAAATACCAATTTAAAGACAGATTCAAAGAATATTGAAAGTATAGCGGATATTAATCAAAAAAGAAAAGTTTTAGAATACAATTATCAAGTTTTAAAATCAAAATTATCAAATACTATAAACTCTGACAACAACAATAACAATAATAATAACAATAATCTTTGTATAAACAAATCTTTATTGGATAAGATGAATAGCTTAAACTTAAAAACTGTAAATGAATGTACTATAATAGAATCCACAAATATAATTGATAAAGTTGAAAAATCAATTTGAAAACAAAAAACAAAACAAAATAAACAAATAAAATACAAACTATTTATTATTTTTTTAAACTATTAATTATTTACATTTCTACAAAAATATTATTGAGAATTAACTTTGTTATTATTATTAATATCATTATTATTATTAAATGCATTGTCATTTGATTTATTCAATTTTTTATCATTTCCTTTTTTAAACTTTTTAAAAATAATAAATGATAATATAATAAGTGAGAAAAATACTATACATGATGTAACTGAAAATGAAATGATTAAAATAATTTGGTTGGTCGAATATTCTGGGAGAAAAAAAAAAAAAAAAAAAAAAAAAAAAAGAAAAATTAATAAAATTAGTTTGGTTGATATAGTTTGGTTAATTTAATTTATAATTTGATATTAAATTTATAATTACTATTTTTTAAACTACATCCATAACTATAATGACGTTTTTTATGAGGTTTGGTTTGTATAATTTTATTTCCATTTGTTTCTCTTATCCAGGTATTTAATGTGAATGGATTTTCAGTTAATTCAATGACTCTGGCACCTAATGGTTTCTCTGAGCTATATGATCCAGCACCTGATTTTCTACCATATCCCATATCCATTCCATGATAATCACCATGAAAATCATTTTTATGGTCATGTCCAAAATATAATCCTTTAACATCTTTATTTTCCAATAATGCTTTTACAAATCTTGATTTTTTATTATTAAAACAACAAGATTTCTCATCGAATGAACCGTAAACTTTATCATGACGATTCCAAAGATCAATAACTTCAATTGGAGGTATATGAATAAATGATACAGAATTCTTTCTATTATTTGATTTTGATACATTTTTAAACCAGTCTACTTGATCCTCATGAACACAACCCCAATCTAATTTATTACATTGTTTAGTATCAGAATCGAAAATATAAATCAATGATGATATATATTTATCCCTATCCGATAATGGATTTTCAGAGGTTGTTTCATTGTAATCCGATGAAAAAACATTTAAATAGTAATTTGAAGCACCATGAATTCCATTTGGACCTAATTGAGATAATGATAATTGAAATTGTTGATCTTTCACTACTAAATCTGATGAAATCAATGGTCCCTGTGCATCATGATTACCCATTGTAATTGCCCAGGGTATATTTCTTTTTATTAATGGCGCTGTAAATTTCTCCCAATAATAATCATAAAATCTTATATCTAATGAAAATATTGGTAAATATCCAGATATCATATCACCTGAAAACATAACAAAATCTGGTTTTTCAATTTCCAAAACATTTTCTTAATTTTAAAAATAATATCAATTATTAATTAATTTATTTTTATTTAAAAATAAAATTTAGATATAAATATTTACCTTGCATTTCTACAGTATCAATATCTTTTTGAGAACCTGATCCATAATGCATATCAGTAAATTGAACAATTTTAAAAGTTTTATCTTTTTTAAATCTTAAAATTGGTTTATTATTAATTTGACCATTAGTATTTAATACTAATATTAAAATAAAAAATAATATGAAAATCCTAAAATATAGAAGATTCATTTTTTTTTTTTTTTTTTTTTTTTTTTTTTTTTTATTATAATTAATTTTGGTATAATAATTCCATTATCTCAATTGATAATTTATTAATAATTTTTGGAAATTAAGTAAAGAAAAGAATTTTAAAAAAAAAAAAAAAAAAAAAATAGAAAAAAAAATACAAATATTAGAGAGAAAATAGTTTAATATCCTTTATTTTTTTTTTTTTAATTTTGGTTATATCAGATATATCCTTTTTTTTTCTTTTTTTTTTATTTTTTTTCTTTTTTTTTTTAATTAAATCCTAAGTAATTTAAATTTTAATTTTTTTATTAAAACTTTCCTAAATCGAATTAATTTAGAAGTGTGGTAAACAGAAATATCTTTTTAATATAAACCACATAAAATAAAATAAAAAAAAAAAAAAAAAAAATAAATTAAACCCCATAGGGTGTTATAACAAAAAGGGGTGTTGCATAGAAAAAAAAATATAATTAAAAAAAAGCTGCCAGAACCACCTCCTCATGAATTACTTTTAATCGCCTTAACGTCGAAATTTTAATATCTATAATAACAAAAAAATTTTTTTTTTTTTTTCAGAATCTTAAAAAGATTATATGATAAATTCAAATCAATTTATAATAGTTAATTTGATGGATGTAAATTGGTGTAGAGAAATGTGTTCCAAAACCATCAATATTTTTTTGATCATCTTTGAATAATGCAGATTAAAGATCCTCAATTAGAGAAAACACAGAAATAATTAAAATATTTAGAAAAATTTATCTATGTGTGTGGAACTCTGAGTTAATGAAAACTTATGCACCTGAACATCTAATTCATTACTACTCGTTCAACACTAATTATATTAATATAAATAAAAAAATAATACAAACAAAAATACATAAATAAAAATTAAAACAAGAACATATCCCGAATTGGGACGAGGTTATTATTATTTTTTTTTTTAATTATTTATTTTATTTATTTGTTTAAAAAATTGTTAAATTCCAATTTGGTTTATCTCTTGAAACTACTACTTGTTTAATATTTAATGTTATAATCTTATTATTAGAAGTAGTTGAAGTTTGTTGTTGTTGTTGTTGTTGTTGTGATTGTTGTTGTTGTTGTTGTTCTTCTAATTGTTCTAATTGTAATCTTTGTTCTCTTTCTTTTTCTTTTTTATTTTCTGGTAAGATAGCAGTAGCAGAAGCAGATAAATCATCTAAAGAAGAATCGATAAGATTTAAATATTTTTGATAAAGAGTTGATAATTGACGAGCATCATTAAAGAGACCTAAAAGAACCAAACCTTTAATGATACGACCAATTGATTCTTGTTGAGATGAGGAAGGAATTAATTTCTTCATTTGATCAACTAAATAATCCTCTTCATATGGTGAACCTTCTTTACCGGTGATACGAACTTTTTGAGGTTTTTGCTTCTTATCTTTCTTTTTTAAACGAGTTTTAGTAGCGGTTGAAAAGGTTCCAGTTTGTTGAGAATAAGTTGAAACATAAGAAGAGGTAGTAACATTCGATAGAGCACTATTAACTGACATACCACCTTCACTAAACATACCACTCATACCAGACATCATTGAACCAGTTTCAAAATCACCTTGACCTCTTGGTAATAACAATGGTACATAATTTAATTTATTTGTACGAACAATTACAATTCTAGTTGACATCTTTTCATATTTTTCAAAATTATTATTAATTTCATTAATTTGATTTGATAATGAATCTAATAATGATTTTTTAATTTTAATTTGTTGTTCTTCTTCTTGATTAGATGATGATGATGATGATGACAATAATAATGCTTCATTAAAATAATAACCTTCACAATACATATGAATTGCTTGATCAATAAGTTGGAATTTCTCTAAACATTGAGCAGCTTGTTGGAATTTTGAATTACGTTTTAAGATTTCCGATAATTCAATGACCAATTGATTCAATTGTTCCTTTGTATAGGATAATTTATTGGCTTGAGAGATTGCATTTTCCCATAAACCTGCATCTCTAAATGCATTGATTGATTTCTTTTCTTGATTGGCTTGTAAGAATAAATAGGCGGCATCTTCAAATTGATTAGATTCTAATAAATAATCACCATAAATATTTAAAACTTTTTTAAACATTTCATCTTTTTCTTCAATTAAATTATCGTCACTATCGGCAGCACTACCACCATAATTAACTAATGCTTCTTTATAAATTTTATTTGAAATAATTAAATCTAAACAATCTTGTTGATATTTTTTACCAGCTCTTGAAAGATTATAAAGTGCTAATTCCCAACGTGATAAATATTTATCGATTGAATAACGTTGATAGAATTTCTCCATCTTTTGAAGTTCTTGAAGGAATGGGATATATTCTTTTGGATCTTTTTGAGATTTTTGAGCAACCATAATCACCAATTCAAAATCGTATGTACCCAAAGCAATATCGTAGAGTTTATTAACATCAACCAAGAAAACAATGTAATCTAATGATTCCTCTGCCAAACGATTAACGATGGTTTCACCTTGTTCATTGATTTCTTCACCACGTAATGATTGAATTAAACGTAAGACTTGATCCAATTCAGGTGGTGATTTCTTTACATAGGTTGTAAGGATTGGTAAATTGAATTTGATTGAATCCTTCTCCATAAATACCTTACGCAATGAGTCACATACTAAATTAACCTTACCAACAACGATGGAGGATGGTTTAACCACATTGGTTGGTGGTAATAAATGTTTAGTCTCTAAATCAATGAATAGGGTTTTGGTGGTATCTTCATCACGTAATGAAGAGATGAAAAGATTTAAATAGTCGATTTGTTGAATTTGGTCAACAAACTCTTCAATATGACGAATGAAATCGGTTGGATTATGATCGTAAATAAAGTTCATATCGATACGATTTCTACGCATTGTTAAGAAGGCAGAAAGGTATTGATGGTTGTTAATCATTTCACGAATGGTTGCTAAAGTGAGTGAACGTGGTGAAATGGCCTCTAAATTACCTCTTGGCATTTGAAGTACTAAACGAGTATCGTGTGGTACAACTGCAACGATACGTGAACCTCTTTCAACATCTCTGATTGAATCATCGTAATTCGATTGCTGTTGTAATGCTTGCGATTTATGACCGACATAATTACCAATTACATTTGAAACTGGGACGTAGGTTAATGGTTGAGTTGGTGGTGGTGCTAATAATGATACTGATCTAAGTACATGTGATACTGTGGTGAACAATAGGAATTTATTGTGAAGTGCAAATGAATTACAATCTGTGCAAAGTAAACTTTGATTGATGTAAAGTTTATTTCTATCATTTAAACCAACGACTGAATCCTCTTGATTGATTGTACAAGATGAAAACCATGGACATGGTGTTGGAAACTTAAAGATATTCTCTTGATAGATGAATGGTGAGATTGAAGTTGGTTGTTCTAAATTACCACCTGATGATGCTGATGTTGAACAATTGTAAAGGTGAAGATAACCATCTATACTTTCAAATAAACATTGATCCAATGATTGTAAATGATGAGTTAAACGTAAGATCTTTGTTGAAACACTTGTACGATAGATATTCTCGAGTTCACCACTAGAAACATTGAAAACAATCTCAACGATTGAATCTGAATTTTGATTAGTTTTACTCTCGACACCAATGAATGTTGAGGCGTTTAACCAAAGGAAATGACGAATTTTGTGGAGTTGTAATTTGGATCTATCAATTACCACTCTAGAGGTTAATGTTGGAGCAATTGAATAATTTGGTAAGTTTGCTTTAAAATCCGATGGTAATGGTGCTAATAAACCATTGGCCGATTTAATCTTTGGTAGTGTGGCCTTTGGTGTTGGTGGTAGTGTTGCTGGTGTATAAATGAGTATAGATTGATCGACCATTACTGATAATTGATAGGTACTTTGATTGAATGAAAAACCCAAACAATTCAATCTATCAGGTAGTTCAATAGAGTAGGCCGACATTGGTGGTGGGACAACCAAACGACGGAATGGTGTCAATTTCAATTGATTACCATCTACCATTACAACAGTGGTTGGATTATTTTCACTTGAACCTTGAGAAACATCATAATCCCAACAAAGACGATATTCACTAAAACGACCAATTTGTGTTAATACACGAACAATTGGTGATGATAAATCCCATTGAATATTTACAATTCTTTCATTAGTATTATTATTATTACTATCACCGCATTGAATCTCTTGTTTTAAAAACCAATAATAATTACTACGATGCCATAATTGTAATACTGATCTTTTTTCATCCTCTAAATATAATTGAATACCTAAAATCTCTGAATCACTTGACCATTGAATCGATTGAATTTCACCTTTACTTCTTAATGTAAATTCACCATGTTTTAAACCATTTCTTTCAAAGAATGATATATCATGTCTGGTTTGTTCTAATCTTTGACTAACTGCAATCATTGAACCATTTGGTCTCCATGAAATTTGATTCTCTAATCCTGTAACATCTGATTCATTCATACTATGTAATTGTAATGATCTTTCCCAAATTCTTAATTGAATTTTACCAATATCCTCTTCATAACTACTACATGCAAAATATTGACCATCACCTCTCCATGTTATAATTGGTATTTTATTTATATTTTTTGAATTATTATTATTAGTTGTTGTTGTTGCTGTTTTTGGTTTACCTGGTAAATATGAATTAATTGAAACTTCATTAATCATTTCCCAATCTTTTGTCATTTGAATAAGTGTTTCACTCTCTGTTGCCAAAATAAATAATTCATAATCTGGACTCCATGACATACATGTAATACCAGATCCAATAATACCAACACATTCAAGCTATAAAAAAATAAAAAATAAAAAAATTGGTAAAGGGGGGGGGGGGGGGGGTCAGATATATATTTAATTATTTTTATTTTTTTTAATTTTTATTTTTTAATTTTTTTACTTACTTCACCATTTGAAGTTGAATACATTAAAATATCACCTTTATTTGAAGCCATACAAACAGCATCTAAATCAGGAATGAATTGAATTGAGATGACTTTAGCACCTTCACTTAATATATCTTGTTCATCTAATTCAATTCTCATTGAAACCTTTTTGGTTGATGGTGAATAAATAATTAATTGATTATTCTCGGTTATAAAGTATACTACATTACTTTGTTGATCAATTGAAAATAATTTAAAATCTCCATTACCATCAACAATTAAGTCATTAAATTCTGACAATCTTGTAATATTCTTCATTTTTTTTTTTTTTCCAATTAATTAATTTAATTAATTTAATTAATTAATTAATTTATATATATCCGAAATAGAAAAAAAATAAAAAAATAAAAAAATAAAATAAAAATAACTGAATGGAAATTTAAAAAAATAAAAAAAAAAAAAAAAAAAGAATACGACAAAAGTTTTTTTTAATTTTTTTTTTTTTTTTTTTTTATTTTTTTTTTAATTTTAGCGAAACGAAAGAAATTTTTCTCACTTTTTTATTCAAATATTAAAAAAAAAAATTAAAAAAAAAAATTTAAAAAAGGTTTTTTATACAAATTTAATTAAATTATTTAATTTTAAAAATGAAATAATGATGAATAAAAAAATAAAAATAAAAATAAAAAAAATAAAAAAATTATTTATTTAATTATTTATTTATTTTTTTTTATTTATTTTTTTTTATTTATTTTAATTTTTTTTATTTATTTTATTTTATTTTATTTTTTTTGGAATTGACTATAGATAACTAGAACTCTCAAAAATACACAAAATAATATAAATAGAAATAAAAAAAAAATGAATATAGTCATTCTGTTTTTTTTTTTTTTTTTTTTAAAAAAAAATGAATATAGTCATTCTGTTTTTTTTTTTTTTTTAACCAAAAAATTTAAAATTTAAAATTAAATATAAATTTTAATTTACCAAAAATGATATCATTCATTTTTGTAATTGTTTTTTTTATTTTGAAGAACAACCAGAGGAATATATTTTATTTAAAAAATATTTCCAGAAAAAAAAAAAAAAAAAAAAAACAAATAATTGATATGGTTTAATTGGTATATTTATTTATTTATTTTTTATGTCAAATTTGAATATTGATAAATGATTGCCAATTACTTTTGCTAAATAGTTATTTTAATAGGGGTAGGTGCATAAAAAAAAAAAACAATACTATTTTTTCTAAACAAAAATAAATTTTTCACATTTTTTTTTTCGTTTTATGTTTTTTAAATTTTTTTAGGCTTCATTTTTCTCAACCTTTTTTTATTTTTCAATTTTTAAAAAAAGGAAATGTTTAAATTAAGTTTTAAAAGTTTAATTAAAAATACAAATCAAACATCATCATTATCTAATGGTATAAAACTATTTTCATTTGGTAGTGGTTGGTGTGGTCAATTGGGATTAGGTGATAAGGTAGTTGAGCAATTCACACCAAAACAAATCGAATTCGACAAAGATATTATTTTAACAGAGAATGATAAAATTAAAACTGGATCTTATCATGCATTACTTGTAAAAGATAATAGCATTCATGTTTGGGGTGAAAATAAATTTGGTCAATTAGGATTAGGTAATTTTATAAATCATTTTAAACCAATAGAAAATAAATTAATATTCCAACAACAACAACAACAACAACAAGGAAAAGAAGAAGAAATTAAAATTGAAAATGTTGAATGTGGTTCATTTCATACAATAATATCAACAAATAATAATAAAACTTATTCGTTTGGTTGGAATTCAAGAATACAATGTGGTCATATCCCTAATAATAATAATAAAGATTCTATTGTTGAAACTATTAATCAACCAAAAGAAATTGAAATTTTAAAAGGCAAAAAAGTCAATGCAATTTCATGTGGTTTTGATTTTTCAATAGTTTCAACAGTTGATAATGGTGTTTATATATTTGGAATGAATGATCGTGGTCAATGTAATGGAATTCTACCATCATCATCATCATCATCATCATCATCATCTGGTAAATTAATTATTGAACCAATTGAAAATAAATCATTAAATAATATTGAAATTAAAAAATTATCAAGTGGATGGGGTCATACATTATTATTAACATCAGATGGTGAATTATTATCATGGGGTTCAAATCAGCATGGTCAATGTGGTACTGGAATTAAAACAAAAGTTTCACCAATTACAAAGATTAAAATTCCAAATAATTTAAAAGTTTTAGATATTTCATGTGGTTCTTGTGTTTCTGCTGCAATCTTATCTGATAATAATGTTTATATTTGGGGCTCGAGTGGTGATGGTAAATTAGGGTTAGGTTCAAATCAAAAAGATGATTTATTAATTCCAACTTTATTAAATACATTAACCAATAGTACTGGTACTAGACATATTTCATTTGGATCGGATCATTGTGTTTCATTACCAATTAATGAGAATGGAAATGGTATATTTTACGGTTGGGGTTTTGGTCAACATGGTTGTTTAGGTTTTGGTGATTCAATTGATCAATTAAAAGTTTATTCAATCCCTGAAAAAAATGAA
>NC_007090.3:1498445-1518445 GCF_000004695.1 Dictyostelium discoideum AX4 | reverse complement strand
TATTGGAGAGTATTCATGGTAAAGGTTGTATTCATAGAGATATTAGACCAAATAATATATATATAAATTCAGAATGTAAAGTTAAATTGGCAAATTTTCAATTTTCAATATTTAAAAAAACTTCTTCTTTTTTAAAGAAATCAAAATTTCAACAACAACACCAACAAAGTGAAAACAATAACAATAATACACTTGATTCCGATATAACAATGATTGATAATATTGATTTAACAAATAGTTATAATAATAATAATAATAGTTCAACAAATAATATATTTTTTAATTTTAATAATGATTATGATGAAGAATCTATAAATGAATTGTTTAAGAGTTATCCAGATTTATCAAGATTTAGTACATCAACCTATTATTATATATCACCAGAGGATACTGGTAGAACTATTCATCCAGTAGATGAGAAATCTGATCTTTATTCATTGGGTGTAACATTTTTCGAGTTGTTAACTGGTAGATTACCATTTCAATCATCTGATCTATCAGAATTAATTCATTCACATTTAGCAAAGAAACCACCATTAGTCATAGATTTAAATCAAAATGTTCCATTAATTCTATCGAATATAGTTAATAAATTATTACAAAAATCACCTGATGATCGTTATCAATCTGCATATGGTTTAAAAAAAGATTTAGAAATGTTTAAATTACAATTATCAATAATAAATAATAATAATAACAACAACAACAATAATAATAATAATAATAATAACAATTTATCAAATCAACAAATTACAGATTTTAAATTAGGTGCATATGATGTATTAAATAGACCATATATTTCAAATGAATTATATTCAAGAAAAAAAGAATTAAATTCAATTTTAACAACAATTAAAAGGGTTTCAAAAGGTGGTAAAGAATTTATAATAGTATCAGGTTTATCAGGTGTTGGTAAAACTAGTTTAATTAATCAAGCATGTAAAAAATCAAATACAAAAGTCCGATTCATTTGTGGTAAATTCGATCAATTTAATAAAAGTCCATATAGTGCTATCATTGAAGCCTTATCGCAATTGGTTAATTTAATTTTATCGCTAAGTCCATTGGAATTGGAATTCTATAAAGATAGATTATTAAGAACACTCGGTTCAAATATTTCAGTTATAACTGAAGTCATACCAAAGTTATGTTTAATCGTTGGTACTCATTATAAAGTTTTACCATTACCATCGTCTGAATCTCAAAATAGATTCGATTTAGCATTTAAAGATTTCCTAAGAGTTTTTGCAGAAGAAGGTAACCCTTTAGTTTTATTTTTAGATGATTTTCAAAGAGCTGATCCATCTTCATATCGTTTAATTAAATTATTAATGGAATCTAATAATTCAACTTCAAATAATTCAACATTTTTAAATTGTAATGGTAATAATAATAATAATAATAATAATTTTAGTATTAATAATAATAATAATAATAATAATGGTTGTAACAATAACAATAATAATAATAATAATAATATTAATAATAACAATAATAATAATAATAATAATAATATTAATAATAGTGGTGGTAGTTTAAATTATTTATTAGTAATTGGTGCATTTAGAGAGAATGAACCAAATTTCGAATTGGATTTTGGGGATTTATCAAATTTTATAACAATGAAAATAGTTTTAAAAAATTTAGATTTAAAATATGTAAATCTTATGGTATCAACGACATTACATGCATCACCACAAGAAACATTATCATTATCACAGGTTGTATTATCAAAAACTCATGGTAATGCTTTCTTTGTAATTTTATTCTTACGTACTTTATTTGACGAATCATTGGTTTATTTCTCAACTACAACAGATAAATGGTGTTGGAATATTGAAAAAATTCAAAAAAGGGAATTCACTGATAATGTCGTAGAATTTATGGTTGAAAATTTAAAACAATTGGATAAACAAGCTCAACGTGTTTTACATTTAGCATCTTGTATTGGTAATAGTTTCGATTTAGATATGTTAGCTTTTGTTGCTGAATTATCACCCGAACAATGTTTAAAAATTATGGCTGAAATAATTTCAAGAGATTTAATTGTAATTACACAACAACCAACAACAACAACAAATAATAATACTACTAATAATACTAATAATAATAATACAAATAATAATAATAATAATACCAATGGTAATAATAGTGATATTAATCAAACAAATTTAATTAGATATCATTTTGTTCACGATAGAATTCAACAGGCTGCTTTTAATTTAGTTTTATTAAAA
The DNA here is from genome assembly GCF_000004695.1 of Dictyostelium discoideum AX4. Taxonomy (NCBI): domain Eukaryota; phylum Evosea; class Eumycetozoa; order Dictyosteliales; family Dictyosteliaceae; genus Dictyostelium; species Dictyostelium discoideum. The sequence goes on along the minus strand of NC_007090.3, from coordinate 1,516,208 downwards.
GATGAAAAGAAACAAATTCATTTAAATATTGGTAGAATATTATATAAAAAGTATTATGTTCAATCTAATAACAATAGTTCCAACAACAACAACAACAATAATAATAATAATAATATTAATATATTTGAAATTTTAAATCAATATAATTTTGGAATTGAATTAATTAAGGATCAAGATGAAAGATTAAATTTATCGAAATTAAATTTTGAAGCAGGTTGTAAAGCAAATTCATCAACAGCATTTAATTATGGTAATCAATATTTTCAAATTGCATTGAATTTATTATTTGGTGAAAGTGAACAAGGTGAGGATGATGATTTAGTTTGGAATGAACATTATCAAATGTTATTTAATATTTATTTAGAGAAATCACAATCTGAATTTATGGTTGGTAATTGTCAAGAATCAGATAGACTATTGGAGAAAGCATTACAACGAGCTAAAAAGGATGAACATATTGGTGAAGTTACTGCAAGAAGAGTTAAACAGTATACACTTCAATTAAGATTTGATGATTGTATTGAAATGAGTATAGAATTCTTAAAGAGGCAAGGTATTTTCCTTGATATTAATCTATCAATGGATACATTAACAAAAGATTATCAAAAGTTTAAAAATCGATTAAATGGTCAACCAATTTCAACGATAATGAATAAATTGGTTGGTGGTGGTGGTGGTGGTAGTGGTAGTAGTAATAATAGTAATAATGGTAGCGTAGTATCTCCATTAGTAGATTGCTGCCTAAGAGTTATGGTTATTATGATGCCATCATTATATTTAAATAATTTAAATGTTTTAACTTTATTATTGATGAAGTTTGTGGAATATACATTGGAGAATGGTATTTCAAGTTGGAGTAGTACAGCATTCGCTATGTTTGGTATGGTGGTTTCAATTGGTCATTTTTGTGATTACTCTGTTGGTTATCAATTTGGTCAATATGCAATGAGTTTAAAAGAAAAATATTCTGAACAACCAGGTACAAAAGGTATGGTAACTTTATTATATTCTGGTTATATTCATCATTTAGGTAACCATCTTTCAACTAGTATACCAATTGTAAAACAAGCTTTCTTGGAATCAATTGAATATGGTGATTTCGGTTGTGCATGTTATGCCTCTGTAAATTTAATACTTCATAGAATTTTATTAGGTTTACCATTGGATGAAACTTATCAATTATCAAAACAATATTCAAATTATATTGAACAATATTATTTTAAACCAATGTATCAAATTGTAGTTTCACTTCAAAATTTTATTTTAGAATTAACTGGTACTGATTTATTACCAGAGCAGCAGCAACCACAACAGCAAACACCAAATAATTCAAATAGTTCATGTGGTAGTAATTGTAGTAGTGGGGGTAATAGTAATAATAGTAATTTAAATTGTAGTTCAGGTAGTAGTTTTGCAAGTGGTAGTAATTATAATAATATTAATATTAATAATAATAATAATAATAATAATAATAATAATAATAATAATAATAATAATAACTATAATGCTGAATGGGATATAGAAGAATTTGAAAATGATTTATTATCAACACCAGATGTTCACTGTCCAATTGCATATCATTTCATATCAAAATGCCAAACTTGTTATCTATTTGGTGATTTTGAAAGTGCATGGCAAGCTGTACTTAGGGGTGAAAATTCAATTATAGGTATATTTGCTCATACTCATTTATTTTCAGTTTTATATTTATTTAAATCTTTAATAATAATGAAAAATTTAGGTAATCAACATAATAATAATAATAATAATAATAGCAATCACATTTATAAAACATATGGTATTGAAAATGAAAATAATAATGATAGTAATAATAATAATTATAATTTTAAAATATATAGTCTAGAAGAAGAGATTAAAATGGCAAAAGATTGTATTGAAAAGTTAGAATCATATTCAGAACAATCATATGAAAATTTTAGTTCACAATTAATGTTAGCAAAAGCAGAATTTGAAAGAATTAATGGTAATTTCGAACAAGCAATGGAATATTTTTCAGAGGCTATTTCACTAGCACAACAATTTAAATATCAACAATATGAAGCTTTAGCTAATGAATTATCATCAAGAATGTATATTCAAATTAAAAAATTTGCTGTTGCAAAAGCATATTTAATTGAATCTCATCAATGTTATAAATCTTGGGGTGCTCTAAGAAAAGCAAATCAATTAGAATTAGAATTTCCAAATTTATTAAATTTTAATCGTTTAAATGTACAAACAAAACGTTCAAAAAGATTTGAATATTCAAATAATAATAATAATAATAATTCAAATAATAATAATAATAATGCAAATCAATCACAAGCATCAATATCATTATCATCATCAACTTCATTTAATTCAAAAATAATTGGTAATTCTTCAAATTCTTCAAATAATAATTTTAATAATAATAATAATAATAATAATAATAATAATAATTTAATGGCAATTTCAAGTTCAAGTAGTATTTGTAGTAGTGGTTCAGGTAGTTATGGAAGTAGTAATGGTATCAGTGGTACCACACAATTAAATAGTAATTATAATAGTAATTTCTTTGAACCAAGTTTATCAATTAGAAGAAGATCACAAGATGGTACAGTTTCAACTAAAAATTTATCAAGATATCCTGTAGATGCCGTTGATTTATGTTCAGTTATAAAAGTTTCACATTCATTAGCTGAAGAGATTTATTTCGATAGATTATTAAAAAGATTAATGAAAGTTGTTATTAAAAATGCTGGTGCAAGTCGTGGATTTCTATTATTAATTGAAGATAAAATCACTAAAGAATTATTCATTAATCCAACTTCAAAAACAAACATAACATTATTAGGTGATCTAAGTGTTGCTGCTTCTGCATTAGTTAATAATGAAAAAGTAATCGTTGAAGTATTTATAAATAATAATATAAATAATAATAATATTAATATTAATAGTAGTGGTTATAATAATACAAATAAAAATGATAATAATAATAATAATAATTATAGTCCAGCATATAATAATAATAATAATAATAATAATAATAATAATAATAATAATAATAATAATAATAATAATAATAATAATAATAATAATAACAATAATAATAAAAAACAAATTAATGAAATTATAAAAAATGATTCATTTAATGAAGAGGATGGAACATGGAATATGTGTTTATCAATGATAAATTATGTAAAGAGAACTTTGACACCATTATTGATAACAAATGCAATTCAAGATAATACATTTTCAGAGGATCCGTATGTAAAGAAAAGAAATCCAAAGAGTATATTAGTTTTACCAATTGTTTATCAAGGTAATTTAGTTTCGATTCTATATTTAGAGAATAATTTCTCAACTGGTATTTTCTCAAATGAGAAATTAGAGATTTTAAATTTAATTTCATCTCAAATTGCAATTTCATTCTCAAATGCAAGATTATTTATAAAAGTGAATCAATTAGCTAACCAAGCATTTTTAGCAAAAGAAGAAGCAGAGAAAGCAAATAAAGCAAAATCAGATTTCATTTCAAATATGTCTCATGAAATGAGAACACCTTTAAATCATATAATTGGTAGTATTGAACTATTGAAATCCTATAATCATCTATTCAATTCCGATCAAAAGGAATTATTGGATATTAGTGCAAAATCTTCAGAATCTTTATTATTTATGGTTAATAATATATTGGATTTATCAAAAGTTGAACAAGGTAAAACTAAATTAAACTTGACAAACTTTAATTTGGTTTCATTTTTAGAGGATTCAATTTGTGCCATCTCTCCAAATGCTCATTTAAAAGGTGTCTATATTGCATTATTCATTAATCCATGTTTATCTAAAATTCCTGTAATTGGTGATATAAATATTCTTAGACAAGTTATTGTAAACCTTTTAACAAATGCTATCAAATTTACTGAATCTGGTCAAGTTTATATAAAATTAAATTTATCAATTAATAATAATCCAACAACAACAAATAATAAGAAACAATTAAATACCGATAATGATGGTGATGATGATGATGATGACGATAATGAAAATTTAGATGAAAATAATGAAGATACTTCAATTGATTTAGATGATAATGGTAAAGTAATTTATCAAAAGAATCCAAAATCTAATCAATGTTATATTGTTAATATTGAGGTTGTTGATAGTGGTATTGGTATAAAGAATGAAGACTTTGGTAAACTATTTCAAAGATTTTCACAAATAGAATGTGGTTCAAATAGAGCTTATGATGGCACTGGCTTAGGTTTAAGTATTGTCAAAGATTTAGTTTGTAATTTAATGAAAGGTGATATTGGTGTTAAAAGTAAAGTTGGTGTTGGTTCAACATTTCATTTTTGTGTTGAATTAGGTAAATCTTTTGATGAAAGTATGTCAAATAAATATCATTTACCATTAGAGTTATTAAATAATAATAATAATAATAATAATAATAATAATAATAATAATAATAATAATAATAATAATAATAATAATAATAATAATAATAATAATAATATCAATTGTAGTAATGGTGGTAGTGTTAATATTAATTCAAGTGGTAATTCAGTATTTAGTTGTTCGAGTAGTAATAGTGGAACAAGAGTTACAATTTTAGAAGAGAATAAAATAATTTGTGATCAATTATCAATGTTATGTGTTTCAAATGGTTTAAATGATTTAACGGTTTTAAATGATATATTCTCATTAGAGTTATTAGCGGATTGTTTAGATTGTTATAAACCACCAATTCAATCACCAAGATTCGGTTCAACTTCTTCATCATTGGTTTTATTATCACCACGTTCAACTTTAAATTTATCTCCAAAAATTATTTCACCAAGACCATATCCAAATAATCAAAATAATTTTCTTTCTTCATCACCACAAATGTTATCACCATTACCAAATTCACCATTATCATCTTCACAACAACATCAAAATAATAATAATATTAATAATAATAACATTAATAATAATAATAATAATAATAATAATAATAATAATAATAATAATAATAATAATAATAATAATAATAATAATAATAATAATAATAATAATAATAATAATAATAATAATAATAATAATGGTGTAGGTTTAAGTATAAATTTAAGTAATTTAAATAATCATAATCATAATAATAGTCATAATAATAATAGTCAACAAATACAATATCAAAATTCAAAAGAAATTTTTATTATTGGTTTACCATTTTCATATAATGAGGATAAAATTTTAACACTAGTTGAAAATATTAAATCTTTAACATATAGTGCAAGTTTTAATAAGAGAGGTAATATTTCAATTAGTTCAAATGTAAATAAAGTTGAATTTATATTGGTAACTCATATTCTATTAAGTGCAAATTCCAGAGAAATTTTAAATAATTCAAATATTTATATTGTAAATCGTCCAATTAAAATGAAAACTTTACATAAAACATTTTTAAAAATATTTGAAAATAATAATAATAATAATATAAATAATATTAATAATAATAATAATAAAAGTAATTCTCCAATTCCTGAAGATTCAAAACATTCACAATATAAATATCAAAAACAATTATCAGAGAGTAATATTTGTTATACAAAGAAACCAATTTCACCTTCACCATCTTCTGCAACTGTCATATTGGAACAACAACAAGATCATAATTTACAATCTCCAACTGCAATAACTACAAATTTAATTTCAGAAGAGTATGATCATTTTGATAGTAATAGTACACCACCACCAAATACAGCAACTACAACTACGACTACAACAACTTTGGCAAATTCTGCATTGGCAAATTCAACATTGGCAAATTCAATATCAACAACTTCACACTCTTCTACTTCTACTTCTTCTTCCTCCTCCTCTTCATCTTCTTCTTCCTCTTCATTGTCATCTACTACAACAATTACAACGACTACTACAACAACTTCAAATTTAGATAAAATGTTAATTGATAAGAAAATAACATCAACTCAAGAATTAAAGATATTAATTGTTGAAGATAATGAAATGAATGCAAATATTATGTTTAAAATGTTGGCGAAATTAGGTATTCAATGTGAACCTCATCTTGCATTAAATGGCTTAGAAGGTGTAAAAAAAGCAAAAAATGAAGAATATGATTTAATCATTATGGATATTCAAATGCCTGTTATGTGTGGTTTGACTGCAACAAGTTTAATAAGAAAACATGAAGGAACAAAGAAAAGAACTCCAATCGTTGCTATCACTGCAAGTGCAATGAATGGTGAAATGTCAAAAGCATTAGCAGCTGGTTGTGATGATTATTTATCAAAACCATTACAATTAAAGGATTTACGTTATGTAATCAATAGATATGGTCCAATAACATTGGAATATAATTCTTAAAAAAAAAAACAAAAAACAAAACAATTATAATCTATTTTTTTTTTTTCCCACCTCCAAGGAAATAAATAATATTCATTTCTTGGTTTTTTTTTTTTTTTTTTTTTTTTTTTTTAGTAAATATAAACTATTAAAATTTTATAAAAAAAAAAAAGTAATAATAATTAATTAATTAATTTGGAATTTTATTTATTTTTTTTGTGATTATTTACACTATTATCGAATGAGATGGTTGTTAATAAAAATGTTGAAATCTCAAATCCTGTAGGTCTATTTTGTGTTATTCCATTAGTTGTTGCTCCACTAACTATTTCACCATTGATGTTGGTACTTGTAGTTATCCCATTACCTGTTATAGTTTGACTACTGGATATTACCTTATCCACTGTTGTCGTGAAACCCCCACCCTCTGTAATTGTATCAAAACCAGTGGTTGTATTATTATTTCCTCCTGTTGTTATATTATTTGGTATTGGTATTGGAATTGGTTCACTACTTGTATTATTTGGTTCCGTTGGATTTGGAATTGGTTCATTGCTTGTATTATTTGGTGTGGTTGGATTTGGTGTTATTATATGTGGTGGTCTTGGAATTGGGAATATTTTATCTGTTTCATTTGATGCATCAGGATTATAAATAAAATCAATAATAGTTTTATATTGATGTCCACCAACATTTAAAATTAAATTTAAACCACTATAATTTGCAGTTTTATTATAATTACTATTGATTAGAGTTATTGGTGGATAAATTAAAAGTAATGTTGAATTTGTAACATCTACTACTCTCAATGGAATACCATTAATTTTAACTGATACTAAATTACGATCAAATGTTGAGAATGTACCATTCAATTGAATGAATCCACCAGTGTTATTTAATTTTATAGTTGCATTATTGTTTTCGTTATTAATAGTAATTGATTTAAAATAATAAAAAGTAGTCATATTTGATTTTTGACCACCAACTGATATTGTAAAATTATAACTTTGGCCCTCGACTAGTTGTTGATGAATAAAATCAAAATATGGGGATGATATAGTACCACTTTCAATGTCAGTGTAAGTAATGAATGGAAAATTATTATTAACTAAAAGTATATTACCATTACCAGTAAAATCGAAACCACTACCATATAGAACCAATTTTTCAATACCATATTCATCAGTAAAACAAGAATAATGTGAAATTATTGGTGGTTTATAATTATAATAAAGAGTTTTTGAAATTTTTGTATTTTCAAATGTAAAAGTAGTTGAATGATTAACTCCAACTCCAATTGGAATTTCAATTACAAATTTACTATTTGGTATTATAAAATAGACATTATTATTGTTGTTATTATTATTATTACTATTATAATTATTATTATCATTATTACTGATACTTTTAATATCCCATCCCAAATCGACACCAGTTATATAAATATTAGTACCATTTGTATCAACTAAAAATACTTTATCAAAGGTTTCAAATACTTTAAAGTTTTTACAGACTGGATCTACATAGTAACCAAAATCTAAAAATTGATTTGGTAATATCATCTCACCACCTTTTTCACCACCCAAACATTGAAAACATGATGGTATTTCTCCATCTATTTTTAAATAATTAATTTTAATTGAACTAATTGAACAATAACTTTTTGGAATTGATCCAAAAATCTAAAATTATAATAAAAAATAAATTATTATTATTTACAATTATAAAAAAATATTAATAATATTAAAAAACATTTAATATACTTACTGTTGAATCTTGAATTATTAAATTTTTTAATTTTGTTTCATTGAAATTGGTTGGTAATTTTTGAAGAAAATTATTATATTGCACCTCTATACTTGAAATATTATTAAAATTAATTAAACTAATATTATATGAACATCCAAATGTTCTTAATGATGAACTTTCTGGTAATTTAAAGCAATTATTTTTACATTTTTCAATTAAACTACAAGTTTCGATATTACTTTTTTTTTAAAAAAAAAAAAAAAAAAAAAAATTAATAAATTAATATTGTAATTATTTTTGGAATGCATAAAATAAAAAAGAATCTTACAAATTAAAACCTGGATTTAAATAAGAAAAATCAAGTAAACTAATATTTGGTGAAATTTCAAAACCCAAACCAAATGTTTGAAAATTTGTTAAAGATGTTGATAAATTTAAAAATGACGATACTATATTAAATATTTGATATTTTTCTCTACTGTTATAAAAAATAACAACAAATTTATCAAGTTTTTTAAATGGGTTTGTAAAAGTTGGAATAGTAAAATTCTTATAATCTTGATTTAAAGAAATGTCATTGAAAATAGCAAATTCTAAATATGTTAGATTTAATAAATATTGACCCATTCTTAATGGTAAACTTGGATAATAATGAGTTAAAGCTAAATTTAATTTCAATAATCTATCATTGTATTTATTTAATTTATTTGGTAACCCATATCCAATTTGAGGTCTAACTATTGTTAATTCAGTTATATTTGACTCAAACCAACCATTTCCTAATTTAACTGATAAATAATTAAAAAATACTTTATTTAATGATTCTGGTAATTTTGTATTATTTGAAATTGGTTGACTTTGATTATTTATATTTCTTTATATTTTAATTAAAAAAAAGAATTAAAAAAAAGAATTTAAATAAAAAAAAACTGGAAAAAAATAATTTATAAATACATACATATCAGTTAAATAATTTAATTTAGTAATATTATCAAAAAATGAAGTTGATAATTGAATTCCACCTGATACTTTTAAAATTGAAAGATGTGTAAAAACTGTTAAATCCTCTTCAATTATATGGTTAACACCTATTCTATGTTGAGGTAAATTTATATAATTTATTGAATATATTTTTGGTTGATAAGGATCATATTGACCACATTTAAAAAATCCCCTAAACTTGCAAATATCTATACTTTTATCAATTGTTATATTATAAACATTTTTAAGTAAACTTGTTGCTGTATCATTTTCTAATATATTTAAAAAATTATTATTTTGAATTGATTGTGATTGAATATAATTTAAAAGGTTTAAAAAAATTAAAAATAAAATTGGAAATGTTATAAATTTCATTTTTTTTTATTATTATCTTTAAATTTAATTTTATGATTTTTTTATTTTAAAAAATAATTTCTCAATTTTTTTTTTTTTTTTTTTTTTTTTTTGAAATTGATCAAAAATCTTCAGATTTGCATGAAAAAAAAAATAAAAAATAAAAAAAAAAGTGAAAATAAAAAATAAAAAAAAAAAAGAAAAGAAAAAAATAAAAATAAAAATCTTTGGCACGAATCATTTCTTATAATCAAAATAATTAATTTTACAAACTTTGTCTTTGGGTGGATCATTTTTAAAATCTCCTTTTTTTTTTTTAAAAATTTTTTTTGTTTTTTATTTTTTTTTTTATTTTTTTTTCCATAACTTGATGATTATTAAATTATATTATTATTATTAAAATATTTAATTTTCTTTTTTTTTTTTTTTTTTTTTTTTTATACAAAATTGTTTTAACATAAATTGCTTTTTTTTTTCATTTTTTTTTTTTTTTCTTAAATCTTTTCTGATTTTTTTTTTTTTTTTTTTTTTTTTTCTTAAATCTTTTCTGATTGTTTTTTTTTTTTTTTCTTTTTTTTTTAACTACCACAAACTAAACAACCTTCTTCACGACGACAAGTCATACCATCATAATTAGCCAAATCATCTTCATTATTATTTTGTTGTTGTTGTTGTTGTTGTTGTTGTTGTTGTTGTTGGGTTATATTAAAACGAATTGGACTTGTTAAATTATTAGTTGGACTAGTAGAGATACGATTTGAAGAGTTTGGAGTTTTAGTTGGAGTTTTAAGTGGTGTAGTTGAGTTTATATTATTTTCAACTGGTTTTGGAGTTTGAGATACGATTGGATCAACAGTGAATTGAATTGCATCAGCGGCAGGACGAGTACGAAGATAGTACATACCAGTCTTTAAACCTTTCTTCCATGAGTAGAAATGCATTGAGGTGAGTTTAGCAAAGGTTGGTTCAGCAATGAAAACATTGAAACTTTGACTTTGATCGATGAAAGCACCACGATCAGCAGCCATATCGATGAGAGTTCTTTGACGGATTTCCCAAACTGTTTTATAGAGTTCTTTCAAATCATCAGGGATGCCACCGATGGATTGAATGGAACCACGTGCAGCAACGATTTGATTCTTCATCTCTGGTGACCAAATGCCCAATTCCATGAGATCTTCGAGTAATTGTTTGTTGACAATTGTGAATTCACCTGCTAAAACACGACGACTGTAAATGTTGGAAGTGTAAGGTTCAAAGCATTCATTGTTACCAAGGATTTGACTTGTTGAAGCGGTTGGCATTGGTGCAATGAGGAGTGAATTACGTAAACCACCCTTATTGACAATGTTATCCTTTAGCTCTGCCCAATTCCAACGAGAACTTGGTGTAACATTCCACATATCAAATTGGAGGATACCTTTGGAAGCTGGTGAACCTTTGAAAGATTCATAGGTACCATCACGGATCGCCAATTCATGAGAGGCAGTCAAAGCGGCAAAGTAAATGGTTTCGGCGATTTCAACATTTAATTTAGCGGCGGCAACACTATCGAAAGGCATACGCATTTTAATGAAAACATCGGCCAAACCTTGAATACCAATACCAATTGGACGATGTCTAAGATTTGAAGTTTTAGCCTCAGCCACTGGATAATAGTTACGATCGATGATAACGTTAAGATTGACGGTTATTAACTTTGTGATTTCAAATAGGAATTGATGGTCAAACTCTTTTTCTTTTGGATCGGTTGAGCCTACTTTTTGACGAACAAACTTTGGAAGTGCTATAGAGGCAAGATTACAAACGGCGATTTCATCTGGTGATGTGTATTGAATGATCTCGGTACAAAGATTACTACTACTAATGGTACCTAAATTCTTTTGATTGGATTTAGCATTACAGGCATCCTTGTACAAAATGAATGGAGTACCAGTTTCAACTTGAGACTCCATAATGGCGAACCAAAGTTCTTGAGCTTTAATGACACGTCTTGGGAGGTCAGGTGTTGCTTCGTATTTCAAATAGAGAGCACGATGTTCCTCTGAGTGAGTTTCAGCAAGACCTGGTGCTTCATTTGGACAAAAGAGGGCCCAATCGCCATTTTGTTCGACACGTTCCATAAAAATATCACTAACCCAAAGAGCATAGAATAGATCTCTAGCTCTCATCTCTTCCTTACCAGTGTTTTTCTTTAGATCAATAAATTCAAAGACATCAGCGTGCCATGGTTCCAAGTAAACGGCAAAGGCACCCTTTCTCTTGCCACCACCTTGATCGACGTAACGAGCAGTATCATTGAAAACACGAAGCATTGGCACCAAACCATTGCTTGTACCATTGGTACCACGAATATAACTTTGAGCAGCACGAATCTTATGAACTGCAATACCAATACCACCGGCACTCTTTGAAATGAGTGCACATTGTTTCAAAGTGTCATAAATACCATCGATTGAATCCTCCTTCATTTGAACCAAGAAACAAGATGACATTTGTGGTGATGGTGTACCTGCGTTGAATAGAGTTGGTGTGGCATGAGTGAACAATTTCTCAGACAAACGTTTGTAGGTGTTGATGGCAGATTCGAGGTCTTCGCCATGGATACCAATGGAGACACGCATCAACATGTGTTGTGGACGCTCGACAATTTTACCATTGATACGATGAAGATAGGAACGTTCCAATGTTTTGAATCCAAAGAAATCGTAATCGAAATCACGATAATAATCAATGACACTCTCCAATCTCTCACCATGTTTCATTACGATTTCATAGAGCTCCTTGCTGACCAATGGTGCCAATAAATTGCTCTTTGGATTAATGAATTCATATTGTTTCTTAACTGTCTCTACAAAACTCTTTGAAGTTTGTTTATGAAGATTCGATACACTAATACGTGCTGCCAAAATACCATAATCTGGATGACGTGTTGACATATATGCTGCTGTCTCGGCTGCCAAATTATCCAATTCTGTAGTCTTTACACCTGGAAATACTCCACTAACTACTTTTTGTGCTACTTCAATTGGATCAACTATATCTGAATTTAATTTTGGTTCCATTTCACATAAAAATGAAATTCTTGATGTAATTTTATCAAATGATACCTTTATTTTTTTTTTTTTTTTATTATTAGTTTTATTGTTTATTTTTTTATTTTTTTTATTTATAAATAGTTTTATTTAATGTTAATTTTACATTTTCTTTTGTACCATCTCTTTTTACAACATACATCTTTGACTCTTTATTTGGAGTTACATTAATACTATTACTTATCATCTAATATAAAAATTTTAAATTTTAATAACAATGTTAGTAAAATAAAAAAAATAATAAAAATTTGTTGTTAAGGGGGGAGTGTTGGTTGTAACCAACGTTTTTAGTGGAAAATTACTTTTTTTTTTTTTTTTTTTTTTATTTTTTTTGTTTTTTTTTATTAATTTAACTTTTTTAGGGATTTAAAAAAACAATGAGGAAAGGGAAAAAAAAAAAAAAAAAAGGAGAGATTATTATAAGAAATAAACAAATATTTAATAAAAAAAACAAAAAAAAAAAAGTGATTGTTGTTTTTTTTTTTATTTATTTATTTAGTTTATTGCTATATATTATTGATGTTTGAGGAAAATTAAAAATAAATTTTTTTTTTTTTTTTTTATTATTTTTTTTTTTTTTTTTTAATTTTTTTTATTTTTTTATTTTTTTTTTTTGGCGCGATAATTTTAACGCACATATTTTTTTATAAATATATTGTGCTCCTCGCGCCAAAAAAAAAAAAAAATAATCAAGACCACCCTATTTTTTTTTTTTTTTTTCATGAAATATTAATTATTAATTAATTTAGATTAATAACAATTTCGAGAATCTTCTTATAGATTCTTACAACCAAAAAATAATAAATAATAATAATAAAAAAAAAAAAAAACAAAAAAAATAAAAAAAATAAAAAAATAAATAAAAAAATAAAAAAATAAAAAAAATAAATAAAAAAAAATAATAAAATAAAATTTAAAAAAAATTGTTTAGAAATGTATAACAAAATTTAATTTAAATCAAATTTTGTTATACAACACTCAATTAAATCTCAGAGCGATCAAAAATTAATTTTATTAATAATTTTTAAAAAAATATTATAATTCTTTAATTTTATTTTTTTTAGGGTTTAAAATAAAAAAAAAAAAAAAAAAAAAGAAAATCTCGTTATTGCTTTAGGTGAAACAAATGCTATTATTACTCAAATTCAAAAAAAACTTATGAAATTTCGTTAAAATAAGCAAATATTATTATAATTATTTTCTTTTAAAATTAAAAAATCAAAAAAAAAAAAAAAATAAAAAATAAAAAATAAAAAAAAAATAAAAAATAAAATAAATAAAAATAAAAAAAAAATCAAAAAGAAAAAAAAAAAAAAAAAAATAAAATAAAATAAATTAACAAATTTCAAATTAAAAAAAAAAAAAAAAAGTAACACATAGATTCATTAAAAAAAAAAAAAAAAAAAAAAAAAAAAAAAAAAAAAAGTAGAGAGAAACAACCTATAGAAATATAATCTCCATTCATTACAAACTTTTGTTTCTCAATTTATATAAATAAAAAATAAAATAAAAAAAAAAAAAAACCTTCAAAATGGACAGTAATGCAGCAGAGAAATCTTCAAAAGAAATAATTGAAGATCTTCAAAGACAGTTATTGACAGAAAAAAATAGAAATAGAACATTAGTAGAAGAATTAAAACAATTAAGAGACTCACATGCAAGAATTGTAATTATAATTTTATTTTATTTTCTTTTTTAATTAAAATATATATTTTACACTTTTTTTTTTTTTTTATATTAACATATTACTTTTTTTCCTTTTTTTATTATTATATTATATTTTTTGTTTTTATTATTATTATTATTTTTTTTTTTTTTATTAATCATTTTTACAAATTACCTTTATTTAGCAAATAGTAACAGAGAATGAAGAAGAGTATATTACTAATAAATTTATGAAATATTTGAATCAATTGAAAAAAGAAAAGGAAGAACTTGCCTTAAAAGTGGAACAAGAGGAAGAATACCTTACAAATACTCTTCAAAAGAAAATGTTAACTGTATGTTTTTCACTTTTTTTATTTTATTTACATATTTTTTTTTTTTTATGTTTTATTTATTAATTTTTTTTTTTTTATATATATATAAATTTTGTTATACTTGATTTTATAGATTATGAAAGAAAAAGTCGATCTTGAAAATCAATTAGAACAAGAAGAAGAATTCATTGTAAATAAATTACAAAAACAAATTCAAGATGTAATGAAAGATAAAAAGTAATTATATTTATTTTAAAAAAAAAAGAAAAAAAGAAAGAAAAAAAAAAAAAAAAAAAAAATACCTCTTTTATTAATACCCCTCTTTTCTTACTTTTTTTAATTTTTTTTAATTTTTTTTTATTTCTAATTCTAATTTATAATTATTTTAGAGCATTAGAAAAAAGATTAGAAAATGAAATTAATGATCATAGATCACTTTTGAAATTACAAGATGAGGTAATTGTATTAAGAGATAAAATCAAAGAACTTGAATCTAATGGTAATAAAAAAGAAGATATTGATGCATTAAAAGCTGAAAACTTTGTATTAGGTCAAAAGATTATTAGAGAACAAGAAAAACTTTCAAAAGTTAATTCAGAAAATACTAAATTAATGTCAAATTTAGAAATTGATGACGAAAGGTAATTATTACCATTACCATATTTTATATATTATTAATTATTAATTATTATTAATTATTATTTTTATTTTTATTTTAGAAATTTTAATAATAAATCTAAAAGAAATAGAAGTATATCATTCCCAACATCAATGGCATCAACAACTACTACAACAACTACATCAATTACTTCATCAACCACATCAATTACTTCATCGACTTCATCAATAAATTCATCAGGTTCATCTTCAACAAACAATACATGTAATAATAATAGTAGTAGTAATATACCAACATCACCATTAAGTTGTAGTAGTAATAGTAGTGGTGGTGGTGGTGGTAGTGGAAGTTTAAATAATAGTTGTAATAGTAATTGTAGCAATAGTAGTAATAGTAGTAATAACAATTGCAACAACAACAACAACAATAATAATGGAAATTCAAAATTAAGTACAGGTGTACCAATTACAAGATCAAGATCATCATCATCAAATTCAAATCCATGTTTAATTACAAAGATTGTCAAAGAAGGTTGGTTAAAGAGAAAATCAATTAGTAGTTCAAATCAAGAAACTTTAGAAAAGAGATATTATGAAATCTCAACCGATGGTGAAATGAGGGAATATTTCGATGAAACTAAACAAATTCCAACTTCACAATACATAAACTTAGATACCTGCTTCCAAATTGATATCGTCACTGATAATCCAAATCATCCAGGTTATTCCGATATAAAATTATACATCAAAACAAATTCAATCTCTCCTGTTGAAATTATTACTTTTTCAACTTCTTCAAATGATTGTAATGATTGGAAAGATACAATTTCATCTTTAATGCCATTAAAAAGATAAAAAAAAAAAAAAAAAAAAAAAAAAAAAAAAAGCTATAGCTAGATTAAACTTTTATACTTTTTTTTTTTTTCTTTTTTTTCTTTTTCTTTTTCTGTTTTTTAAAAAAATAAAATAAAAACTTTTCTCTCAGAATTAATGTAATAAATAATCACTAAAAATAAATAAAAAAAAAAACAAAAATAAAATCATTTTTTTAATCGCCAAAAATAAAAAAAAATTTTTCGTTCGGTTTTGCCCACAATTTTTTTTTTTTTTTTTTTTTTTTTTTTTTTTTTTTTTTTTTTTTTACATTTCAAAAATAATAAAAATGGTGGATGTAGTGTTAGGTTTTACAGAACAAGATTTTGATAAATCTCAATTAACAAGTAATTATTTTCCAACTAAAGTTGGTGGTAAACCAGTATGTATTATTTATTATTTACGTAAATATATATATATATATATATACTAATAAATAAAAATAAATAGGCATGGTTAGATTTAAGTAATATACCAAAAAAAGAAGAATTAGTTTGTGAAAAATGTTCAAAACAAGTTTCATTTTTGATGCAAATTTATGCACCAATTGATGAAAAAGAAGAAAGTTTTCATCGTATGATTCATATATTTTGTTGTAAAGATCCAAGATGTGGTTATTATATTGCAATTAGAACTCAGTTACCACAAATAAATGATTTTTATCCAATGGATGCAGATGAAAGAAAATATGATCAAGATTATAATGATATTTATAAAAATCAATTACAATATACTAAAAATAGACAAAATACATGTGAATATTGTGGTTGTTTTGCAAAATCAAATTGTAGTGGTTGTAAAAAAGTTCATTATTGTGGTAAAGAACATCAACAATTAGATTGGCAATTAGGTCATAGTGAACAATGTAAATTATTAAAAGATATTAATGATGATAATGATAATAGTGGTGATAATGATAAAAAATTACCAAGAAAAAGAGCATCAGAATTTTTATTTAAAGAACTTGATATCATAACTGAAAATCAAGAATTAAAAGAATTTCCACCAACAAATGATAATAGTAATAATAATAATAATAATAATAATAATGATAATAATGATAATGATAATGATAATGACGATGAATATGATGATGATAATGATGAAGATGATATTGATTTAGATGAGAATGGTAATGCAATTTATAAGAATGAAATTGGTAAAGAGTTAGTACCAACGAATAGTGGTGGTGAGACAGTGACTGGTGATGCTGATGCAATTAGTAAATTTGAAGATTATGTTAGTGAAACTGGAAAGAAAGCAGAATTTAATGAAGAAACATTCACAAAGATTAAAGATAAATCATTGATTTATTTTAAACGTATAATTGAAAAAGATCAAGATCAAATCTTACGTTACTCAAAACATTCAAATTATCCAATACTTTGGGTATCTGATACTGATCAAGCACCATCACAAATTCCAACCTGTTCAAATTGTGGTTCAAATAGAAAATTCGAATTTCAAATTTTACCACAATTACTTTATTTCTTAGGAATGGATTCAAGTTTAGAAAATAATTCTTCTGATATTGATTTTGGTATTTTATCAATTTATACATGTGAATCATCTTGTAAAATTAATAATTCATCATCATTTGTTAAAGAATTCATTTTTAAACAAGATTTTAAAAAATAAATTTAATTTTAAATAAAGTTTATTATTATTATTATTGCTTTTGATTTTAAAAATTGGATTGTTACTTTTTTTTTTTTTTTTTTTTTTTTTTTTTTTTTTTTTTATTTGAATATTGAAAGGTGATAGATAGTAATTTATTGTTGTTGTTG
>NC_007090.3:1465945-1493445 GCF_000004695.1 Dictyostelium discoideum AX4 | reverse complement strand
CAAATGGACTCTTCAAAAAGGATCAAGCCTTTAAGGATTTCTTTTATGCAAAGTTATTAAACGCCGAAAAAGCCTCTTACACCGCCCCAATTTTAGGTGTTAAATTATCACGTACAAGAGTTGCTTTATTAAAAGATGTTTCTGAAGCTTTTGTTAAATAATCAAATCAAATCAAATACAAAAAAAAACAAAAAAAAAAAAAAAAAAAAAAAAAAAAAAAAAAAAAGAAAAAAAAAAAAAAAAAAAAATTATAAATTCACATATTATTAATGTAAAGGATAATCAATTTATTATTCCAAGTATCACTCAATAATATTTAATGTATAGAGAAATTCAAAAATCAATAATTCTTTTTTTTTTTTTTTTTTTCATATGAAATTAAACATTAAAAAAAAAAAAAAAAATTAAAAATAGAAATAAAAAAAAAAATAAATAAAAAAAAAATTAAAAAAAAAAAAAAAAAAATATCCTTATTTGACTTCCTTCTTTTCTTTATTTTTTTATTTTTTTTATTTTTTATTTTTTTTTATTTTTTTTTTTTTCACGGAGTATATAATCAAATTCTTTTACACAAAAAATGAAATCTCACAAAAATTGTTGTGTTTCAATAAAACTAAAAATATTTTTCGCAAGTAAAAGGTGTAAAATGTCCCGTTGGACCAAATGAAAAACTCGAGTGTTTCAATAAATGTTACAAATTAAAACGTTGCAAAATTCATGGAATTAAAAATCGTGATAATGTTGGTGCATTTAACATATACATAAAGGGAACAACTCAACTTTACCATTAAAAATTATTATTTATTATTATTTATTATTATTATTATTTATTATTATTATTATTTTCATTTTTATATTATTAAATATATATATAATTATTCATACCTGTGAAGTATAAACTTCATCTACCAATATAACTCTACAACCTAAATCTTCCCAAATTTTAATGATTCTTTTTGTCCCATAACCAGTTTGACAACCTCCAGAGCTATGTGAAAAATGAGCAGAACCAAAATAAACTATAACAAATTGAAAGAACGATTTGATATCTTTATCATTGATTTTATTGATTTTTGATTTCAAGATTTGAATCTCTTCGTTGTGATTTCTATGTAAAAAATCAATTAAATTCCTTTTGAATTGTTTTTCTGAAGCATTTGATTTTTTATCTCTAATCAAATCTTGATAACAATAATCTCTTGAATAAATAAAATTTAAATAATCTTTTTTTATATTACCATCCGCATATCTATATTTTAATTGATTCTTCAAACTTTCATAAATTTCATTAGATGTATCACCAATTTAATTTATAAAAAAAAAAAAAAAAAGAAAATTTTTATAATAAATTAGTATTTTTTTTATTTATTATTTATAGATTAGTATTATTTTTATTATTATTATTTTTATTATTATTATTATTATTATTATTATTATTATTATTATTATTATTATTATTATTATTATTATTATTATTATTATTATTAATTATTATTATTATTATTATCATTATCATTATTTAAAACTTCAAGATTCTTAGTATTCAAAATCTTTATTAAAAAAAAAAGAAACTTACCAGTTTGTAATTTTCTTCTAAAATCTTGATCTTGTGGTACCAAATGTCACAAAGTAAATAATAGTTTGTAACAGGTTCAGATTTTGAAGTTTGAGTTTGAACAACTGTTGTTGTAAATTCTGTTAGTGGTTTACCAACAACAACAACAACAACAACAACAACAACAACAACAACAACAACAACAACAACAACAACAACAACAACAACAACAATTGCTTTTTCCAATTGGTTCTAAATAACCAACTAAATTTGTAATTTGATTAACATCAGCAATAACAAATTTATGTTGATTGAAAATGTGTTTTAATATATAGTTCTAGATTCAAATTCAAAATGAGAACATAATAAACTGGAAACTTTTTTTGAAAAAAAAAAAAAAAAAAAAAGATTCTTTTGTTTAAAAATTTTTTTTTTATTTTTAGTTTTTTTTTTCTTTCTATTTTTTTTTTTTTTTAGTTTTTTTTTTATATATTTATTTTTATTAATTAGTTCTAATATTCACCATGAAAAAAATTCTTTTAATAGGATAAAGATAAATAAAAAATGATAAGATTATATGATTGATTAAAATTTTAAACTAATATTTCTTTTTCCTTTATTTTTTTTTTTATAAATTCACATATTATTAATGTAAAGGATAATCAATTTATTATTCCAAGTATCACTCAATAATATTTAATGTATAGAGAAATTCAAAAATCAATAATTCTTTTTTTTTTTTTTTTTTCACATGACCAAACACTATTTGTGGAAAAAAAATAAAAAATAAAAAAAAAATTAAAAATAGAAATAAAAAAAAAATAAATAAAAAAAAAAAATAAATAAAAAAAAATTAAAAAAAAAAAAAAAAAAATATTTCCTTATTTTTTTTTTTTTTTTTTTCCACAGAATATATAATCCACAAAAAATGAAATCTCACAAAAATTGTTGTGTTTCAAAAAAGTTGGAAAAATATCGTTTATTTTTTAATATTTTTTTTTTTTTTTTTTTAATTTTCTTTTTTTTTTTTTTTTAATTTCTTTATTTTTTTAATTTTTTTAATTTTTTTAATTTTTTTTTTCCAAACCAAAGAAGAGGGAGAAGGAGAAGTGAAAAAAAGGTGAACTTATTTATTTATTTATTTATTTATTTATTTATTTATTTATTAATTTATTTATTATTTATTTATTTTGGAATAAAAAAAAAAACAAAAAAAAAAAGTAAGATTATAATTTTAAAACTGTTATAAATTTGAAAATACCTATATAATTTTTAGTTTTATTGTAATTGATCAAATAACTTTTATTGTTATTTTTTTTTATTTTTTTTTTTAAAACACAATCTTCACCCAGTTTTTTTTTATTTTTTTTTTTATTTTTTTTATTTTCTTTTAAAAAAAACCAAATCCATCTTAAGATATTCAACACACACACTCTATAAAACTCAAATATTTGAAAAAAAAATAAAAAAAAATAAAAATAAAAAGATAAAATAATAATAATAATTAAACAGATTACTGACATAATAACATTATTATTATTATAATTAGCTCAACAACAACAACAACAACAACAACAACAACAACAACAACAACAACAACAACAACAACAACAAATAAAAAAAAAGAAAAAAAAAAAAAAAAAAAAAAAAAAAAAAATTGTAATATTACCTTGTTATCAATCAGTTTTGAACCAACAAAAAAAAAAAAAATAAAAAAATATAGAAAAAATATAGAAAAAACAACAAATAAATAAAAATGGGAGATTACATTCAATTAGAAGTTTTAGATAAAAAGGTTGAAGAATTTCCAGATGGAGCATCAATACCGAAAGAAAAAAAAGCCATTTTTAGTGTACAGGGTATGACATGTTCATCATGTGTTGGAATTATAGAGAGTTTTGTTTCAAATGTTGAAGGTGTAATCTCAATACAAGTTGCATTACTTCAAGAAACTGCTGAAGTTAAATTTAATCCATTAATTTTAAGTGTATGTAAATAAATTATAAAAATATCATAAAATATGATCATAATGATGATGATGATGATGATGACAATGAAAATAAAAATAAAAATGTGATGATTTTTTGAATATTTAATATTGATTTTATAATTTTTTTTATAGGAAGATGATATAGTTGAACAAATTTCAATGGTTGGATTTGAAGCTAAACATTTAGTACAAGCAGAGAATAATACAATAGTTTTAAATATTGGAGGTATGACATGTTCATCATGTGTTGGAATTATAGAGAATTATGTTTCAAATGTTGATGGTGTAATCGAGTGTAGAGTGAATTTAGCAATGGAAACGGCAAGAGTTGTATATGATCCAGATTTAACTGGTGTTAGAGATATCATTAGAAATATTGAAGATGTAGGTTTCACTGCTCAAATACCTTCTCAAAATTTTGATGATACTAAAAATATTCAAAAAGAAGAAGCTGAAAAATTAAAGAAAAATTTAATATTTAGTACATTTTTTACTGTACCTGTATTTTTAATTGGAATGGTTTTACATAAAATTAGTTGTATGTATTTATTTATTACTATTACTATTAAATTAATTACCAAAATATACAAAATAATACTAATATCCAAAAAAAAAAAAAAATGATTATTATTATTATTATTTAGTTTTCAATTTTTTATATACAAATAATATTTTACATGGTATAAGTTATGCAGATTCAATTATGTTATGTTTAACAACACCAGTTCAATTTTTAGTTGGTAAAAGATTTTATGTTAATGGTTATAAATCATTAAAACATGGTGGTGCCAATATGGATGTATTGGTAGCATTGGGTACAAGTTGTGCTTATTTCTATAGTTTAATGGTATTGTTAATGGATTATACTTCAGAGGATGGTGGTAGTACAGTTGGAATGAAAACATTTTTTGATACTTCTGCATCATTGATAACTTTTATTTTATTAGGTAAATATTTAGAAGTGATTGCAAAAGGAAAAACATCAGAAGCAATTAAAAAATTAATGGGTTTACAAGCTACAAAAGCATTATTATTAACAATTGATCAAAATGAAGGTGGTGGTGGTGGTGGTGGTAGTGATAATAAAACTACAACAACTATATTAGAAGAAAGAGAAATTGATATTGATTTAGTTCAACGTGGTGATTATTTAAAGGTATTACCAGGAAGTAAAGTACCAACCGATGGTATTGTAGTTAGTGGGTTATCACATATAGATGAATCGATTATCACTGGTGAAAGTTTACCAGTTTCAAAGAAATCTGGTGATAAATTAATTGGTGGTACATTAAATCAAAAGGGTGTGTTAGTTATGAAAGCAACTAGAATCGGTGGTGAAACTTCATTATCACAAATCATTAAATTGGTTGAAAAAGCTCAAACAGAGAGAGCCCCAATTCAAAGTTTAGCCGATAAAGTTAGTGGTTATTTCGTTCCATCAGTGATTACATTGGGTTTATTAACATTCATAGTTTGGTTAATTGCTGGTTCATCTGGTGTTGCCTCTGATTATATAAAAGCATCAAATAGTTCAGTATTTCAATTCGCTCTAAGAAATGCAATCTCTGTAATTGTAATCGCATGTCCATGTGCATTGGGTTTGGCTACACCAACGGCTGTTATGGTTGGTACTGGTATTGGTGCTCAAAATGGTATTTTAATTAAAGGTGGTAGTCATTTAGAAACAGCTCATAAAATTTCAGCAATCATTTTCGATAAAACTGGTACATTAACAACTGGTAAACCAATTGTATCAAATGTAAATATTTTTGGTAATCTCAACAACAACAACAATGGTAATAATAATAGTGGTAAAATAAATAAAAAAACATTCTTTCAAATGGTTGCATCAGCAGAAGCTGCATCTGAACATCCATTAGCAGGCGCAATTGTAAATTATGCATTTGAAGTTTGTGATGTTCAATCAACAACACCACCACTATCATTCGAATCAATAACTGGTAGTGGTATTCGTGCAACTTTAGCACCTAATAATATTGAAATTATGATTGGTAATTTGAAATGGATAAAGAGTGAAGGTATTTCATATGATCCAACATTAACTATTAGTCCGGATAGATCAATAAACAACAACCACCACCACAATGATGATGATGATGATGATGAAGGAACATTATCACACATTGAAGATCAAGTAAGAAGATTAGAATCTGATGGTAATACAGTTGTTTATGTTGTAATTGATAGACAATTAATGGGATATATTGCAATCTCTGATCAATTGAAACCAGAAGCACATGCAACCATTACAGAGTTGAATAAGATGGGAATTTGTACTTGGATGGTAACAGGTGATAATCCAAGAACTGCAAATGCTATAGCTCAACAGGTTGGTATCGATCAAGTGTTTGCAGAGGTATTACCATCGAATAAATCAAAGAAAGTTATGGAATTGAAAAAGATGGGTCACACAGTGGCAATGATTGGCGATGGAATTAATGACAGTCCCGCTTTGGCAGAGGCTGATGTCGGTATTGCAATTGGTGCTGGCACTGATATCGCAATCGAAGCAGCTGATATAGTTTTGGTTAAAAGTGATCTTAGAGATGTAATCACTGCAATTAGTTTATCGAAAACTACATTCAATCGTATTCGTTTCAATTATCTTTGGGCAACACTTTATAATATATTAGGTATACCATTAGCTGCTGGTTTACTCATACCATTTGGTATTTCAATTCCACCAATGATGGCTGGTTTAGCAATGGCTTTCTCTTCAATCAGCGTCGTACTTTCTTCACTTCATTTAAAAACTTATCAAAAACCAGATATTCCAATTCATTCTCGTACAACCGAAGAAACTAGACAAAGAATTCATAAAGAGCAATCACAACTTTTCAAGAAAAATAAAATCATTTTCGAATCATCTCCAACAATCTCTTCAAAGAGTAATAATAAAATTGAAAAATTATCATTATTATCAGATCATGATAATATTGTATAATTTTTTTTTTTTTTTTTATAATTAAAAAAAAAAAAAAAAAAAAACAAATAAATACTAGTAGCAGTTAAAAAAAAAAAAAGAATTAAAAGAAAAATGCAAGTATTTTTTTTTTTTTTTCTAAAAAAACAAAAAACATCCAATAAAACCTTATTTATTCATTATTTATACAAATTAATTGATTTATATTATTACTATTATTATTTCTATTATTTCTATTGTTTTTATTATTATTATTATTGTTATTATTATTATTATTATTATTATTATTATTATTATTATTATTATTATTATTATTATTATTATTATTTATTACAATAATACCATTATTATTATTATTATTATTGTTATTATTATTATTTGATTCATTTTGATATGAATTATCATAGAAATAAACATCATCAAATGAAAAATTATTAACTTTTAAAAAGTAATGAATTGAGTCAATAACTTCAAAATCCTTTTCGTCGATAACAAAATTACATTTGTTGAAATAAAGGTTATTTTGATTTGGTCTGATACTAACTTTAACATTCCCAGAAATGTATCTTTGAGTTTGAACTTTACTAGTATCTTGATCACGTAAATAATGACGAATTAAAACACAATATCCCATTTGATTATTTTGAGTAAGAAGACAATATTCCCAGAGCTATTATTTTAAAATTGAAAAAAAAAAAAAAAAAAAAAAAAAAAAAATTAGTTTATTTAATTATTAAAATAATAATAAAAAAAATTAGAAATATTTTATAAAATAAATAAAAAATTTAAATAAAAAATTTAAATAAAAAATTACTTTAAATCTTTTATCATCTTGATTATTTGTTAAAGTTAAAGTTCTTTTGGTTCCAACAATATTTTCTGGTAAATTAGAACATTGGACAGATGTTTCAGTACCATTTTGTTTCCAATAACCAGTATTCTTTGGAAGTTTTCTTTTTCTTATTTTATTTTCAACAAATACAAATTCAACTTTTCCACCTATTTTATATTAAATTAATTTTTTTTTTTTTTTTTATTAGTAAAATATTATTTTTATTTTTTTATTTTTTTTTTTTATTTTAAATTTTTTTAAATTACTTGAAAAATTTTCCAAGGAATCCTCTTCCGAAACAATATTTATTAGTTCATCATTTAAATAAATGTCAAAGTATTGACTTAATCTAAAATGACAATATACTAATAAAATATATTTAATATCATAAGATCTATAATCCAACATAATTTATTATTGACAGTTGAAAAGAAAAAAAAAAAAAAAAAAAAAAAAAATTATAAAAATATATTTTTGGAACAATTTTATTGGTGGATGTGTGAATTTTGAGATATACGTTAACAAATAATAAAAAAGCACACAAAATAAAAGCACACAAAAAATAAAAAATAAAAAATAAAAAATAAAATTAATTAAACAAAATTATTTTTTTATACAAAAAAAAAAAAAAAAAAAAAATTAAAAAAAAAAAAAAAAAAAAAACAAAGGGAAAAAAAAAAAAAAACAATGAATATTTCCAATTTGTTTAGTTTTTTTTTTTATTTTATTACTTTTTTATATATAATAAAGATAACCTTTTTTTGCTTCTATTTTTGTAACCAAAATTTAAATCCCACAAGTGGTAGTGAATGAAAACACATGATTTTGTTTTTTTTTTATTATTATTTTTTTTTTGTAAAAAAAAAAAAAAAATCCATTGTAAAAAAAAATGTAAGAGATGTGATGTTCTAATATACTTTAGAAATAAATTTATTTTTATTTTATTGTTGAAAATATTACCATACATTTTATTCACTCACTCTTACCCCCACTCACCCCTATTGCTTTTCAAAATTCGAAAAGACACAAGCTTATTTGTAACAAATATTTTGAAAAACAAATTACCACCAAAAAAAAAAAAAAAAAAAAAAAAAACAAACTTTTTTTTTGGGTGGTTAATTTAATATTTTTTGGTTAACCAAAAAAATAACATTAATAATAAAATAATTAATATATTTTTTTAACAATAAATTAATAATAATAAATTAAAAAATATAGATTTTGGCTCTCCAAATATATCTATTAAAATATTTACAAGTTTTATTTATTTATTTAATTTATTACTATTTTTTTTTTTTTGATTATTTATTAATTTGATTTTTTGTTTTAATCATTATTTTTATTTAATTATCAGCAACATTGTTTTTTATTTGGGTTATTTTTATAATTATTGTTATTATAGTTATCATCATTATCATCATTATTATTATTATTATTATCATCATCATCATCAGTTTTGTTTTGATTTAATTCATTTTCAATTGTTTTATTTGTTTTTAAAGTTTCATCAGAGAACGGACAATTTCTTTTTGATAATATTTTTTCATTTGATTCATTTAGTTCATTTGTATCATTGATATTATAAATTAGAGATGAATGAATAATTTTTTCTAAAAATTTAAATTGATATAAATAATCTGACATGTCTTCAATATTTCTAATGAAATCAGATTCTTTTAAAATATATGGACTAATTGATGAATTCGATTTTGGTTTTATTGAAATGTACATACTAATTGGATTTAATCTTTGAATGATATCTTCATCTCTATTATTAATACCGGATAAATAATGTCTAAGAATTATTTTATATCCTTTTACATTTGTTCCATCGGATTCTCTGAAATACAATGAATATTCCCACATTTTTCTACCTTTTATCAAATCACTTTGGAAAGAAAAACATCTTTTACCCATTCCAAAAAATGATTTACCATAATTATAATCACAATATGGGCCACTTTGTCTCCAAAAGCCATTTTCACTTCTTCTTCTTCTAACCTTTCCATGTAATAATACAAATTCAAGACTTCCATCTTTTTTTTTTTTTTTTAAATTAAAATATAAAAAAAAAATATATAAAATTGTTTAGATAATTTTTTTTATAAAAAATAAAAAAAAAAAAAAAATAAAAAAAAAAATAAAAAAATTAAATAAATAAAAAATACTTACTACAAAATCTAGAATGATTTAACATCATCGAATCATTTTCGGAAACGAATGGAATTGGAGTTTTGTTTCCATCAATGTGAATATCATAAAATTCACCAATTTTAAAATGAGCATATAAAGCAATGAAATAACTTTGTTCATAGGTTTTATGGAAAAGCATTTTTAATCAATAAAATTTTTTGTGAACTAGTGTAATAGTTGTTGTTGTTGTTAGTTTTTTTTTTTTTTTTTTTGTTGTTGTTGTTGTTGTTTTGTTAAATTTGTTGAATTTGGTTTTTAATTTTAATTTTAATTTTTTTTTTTTTTTTTTTTTTTTTTTTTTTCAAAAAATTAATAATTTAATTATTTATTTATTTATTTTTTTTCCAATATATATTACACTACTTATAAGACATACAAGCATATTTTTATGTTAAATTAGCACTGTACATTAAAAAACCATTTGGGGTTATTATACCCCTAATTTCATGGCTATTTATAGAGGCTTGTATTTTTTTTTTTTTTTTTTTATTTTTTTTTTTTTTATCTTAAATAATTTTTAAAATTTTAAAAGGCACTTTTCTTTAATAGTATAATTTGTTTTCTTTGTAATTATATTAGCCAGAGAATGTTAACGTGATTGAATTCAATTTAAATAAAAACACCTGAAAAAAAAAAAAAATAGTAATATAAAAAAAAAACAACCACACCTACAACCCATTATTTTAACCACCTACCAAATATTTCCAATTTATAATATTATTTTTATTATTATTTTTATTATTGATATACACACACACTCTATCATTACTTTTAGAGTGATATATACATGTACTATCATTTTTTTTTTTTTTTTTTTTAATTTTATAAAAAATATTATTGGTATGAAAATCAAACTAATGAACCTAAAAATGGATATTCTATTTTTCTATTAGTTTTTTTTATTATTATCATTATTATTGATAAAAAAAAAAAAAAAAAAACAACTAATTCCCACCAATAAATATTTAATATTATATTTAAATAAATAAATAAAGATTATTTTTAATTTATCTTTAAATTTTTTTTTTAATTGTTTTATTATTTTTTATTTTATCTTTTTTTTAATTTAATTATTTAAAAAATATTATTTATTTATTAAATGAGCAGCAGTAAATAATTTTCTACGATTTGTTAATAAAAATAAAACTTCTTCATCAGTTGGATCATTTGATTTCCAAGACATTAAAATTGATTCAGCTTTTTCTATTGCATCTTCAGATTTTTCAATTTCACCTAAGGTGAGATAGATTTGACCAAGTTTTGAATATTCACGACCTAAATCAGCGGAATTTGAATGACCTAATCTTGAGATAACATTTTCGATTAATAATTCCAAATACTTTGCTGCTGATGCACCATCTTCTCTACTTATTGAGAAACGTGATAAGGAGTCATAGATATCACCGATTTTCTTTGAACATGGTTTGAATATTGATTTACGTAATTCCAATGCTCTTAAAAGCATAGTTTCAATATCTTTTGATAGATTACCATATAGAGTCATTGCTTTGAAACCCATTTCAAAGAGATTGTCAGAGATGATGATTTGGGAAGTCAATGAAAAGGAATCGAAACCATTTAATTCGATACCACATTTACTACAACAAAAGTATCTATGTTCATGATCATCATAACGATCGTAAGTTTGTTTCAATAGGAATGGATTACCATTACGTAATGGATTGTTGAAATTATTATTTAAATAGTTATTATTATTGTTACTACCAAGATTGGTTGGATTACTATTGAATTTCTTTTTATCATTTTGTTGTTGGTGTTGTTGTTGCTGTTGTTGTTGTTGTTGTAATTTTGCCATTGTAACGAGTTGATTCATATTAATCGATTCCAATAAAGTACCAGAGCATTCTACGGGTGAGCTCTCTGGTGAATTTAAATGATCATGATAACTACCAGGACATTTTATTGGATCAGGACCACTCTTTTCACTACAAGCTTTACACCTACAAACAAAGAAGAATTCATTATAAAGATTAATTAATCTATCTTTTAATGGATTTAAAAAAGCATGAGGACCATAACATCCTAAAATCTCCTCTCCCTTTTCAATGTTAAATAATGATTTAATTGTTAAAGAACAACCATCATATTGTAAATGAGTATTATTATCACAAGAATGATTCATTAAACTTGCCATTGGATATACTGCATAACCAATCTTATCTTGTGAATATTTTTGAACACTATATCTTAATGGTGAGAATGGTGAAGCATGTGGTGGATTTTGTGATTGAATAATTGGTGATTGATTTGGTTGTGATTGTTGATTCGATTGTTGGTTTGATTGTTGATTTGATTGTTGATTTGGTTGTTGATTTGATTGTTGATTTTGTTGTTGTTGCTGTTGTTGTTGCTGTTGTTGTTGTAATTGTAAAGTTTTTAAAACTAAACTATCATGATTATCAATATAACCTGGAATTGCAAATGTATAGGTTGTTAATTGACATAAATGTCTTAGGATAACATGAACATCAATATCTTCACTTAGAATACCTAAATCCTTTTGATAGTATAATAAGAAACGTTCAATTACAAATGCATCGAAAATCATATTTGCCATACTATCATTTGAATGATGTTCAAAGTGTGGATTAAAACTATTAATCAATTCATATGATTGTGAATATGTATTTGATTTACCAAAGAGTGCTGGATCAGTTGGTACATCGAATAATTCATCATCTTGTGAAATTTGTAAATTTTGTAACTCTGACATATTAAAACTAAATGTTGTTGTTGTTGTTGAAGATGAAGATGAGGATGAAGAAGAAGATGATGGTGGTAGTGGTGTTGGTGGTGGAGTTGAGTCTGATTTATTTTCTGTTAATGATGTTGATGATAAAGTTTCTGCTAAAGTTGTAGGAGTAGTTGCTGTTGTAGTAGTAGTGGTAGTAGTTGCTGTTGCTGTT
Organism: Dictyostelium discoideum AX4; assembly: GCF_000004695.1. Taxonomy (NCBI): domain Eukaryota; phylum Evosea; class Eumycetozoa; order Dictyosteliales; family Dictyosteliaceae; genus Dictyostelium; species Dictyostelium discoideum. The sequence goes on along the minus strand of NC_007090.3, from coordinate 1,481,004 downwards.
GTTGGTGTTGATGCTGATGAGAGTGCTGTATTTATTGCAGCAGTTGTTGGTTCTGGTAATACTATTTTTGGTTTATTTAAATTTTGATCAATTTGAGTTGGATTTGGTTTTGGAATAAAAGTTAAATTTGGTAATTTTCTTGATTTTTGTTGTTTTTGTTGTTGTTGTTGTGGTTCTTCTTCCTTTTTACCCTTATTTGCCTCTCTATAATCTCTACCTTTTCTAGCTAATAAACGAATTACTAATAATGATTCATGTGAACATATTATTAAAAATCCTTTACCACATTCCCTACCATGTTGTTTAACATAATCTTCATTTAAACATTTATTACTACAATATTGTGAATTACTACATTCTTTACAACTATTGTAAAATAAATAATTAATTATTAATATACATTATATTTAATTTTTTAAAAACAAATAACAATAATAATAATAATAATAATAATAATAATAATAATAATAATAATAATAATAATAATAATAATAATAATAATAATAATAATAATAATAATAATAATAATAATAATAATAATAATTATACATACTAAATTGGTGATAAAATTTCTTTAAAACAATTATAACAATATTGAGAATGATAATTTCTATCTAAACAAGATACATATGGTTCTTCTTGATATAATACTGTATTTGATGGAATGAAATCTGATGCTTCTGAAATTCTACCAACTAAATCTGATTGGTAAAGAAACTCAACTCTTGAGTCTATTAATGATTCACTTTTTTCTAAGATACTCGAAATGGTTACATCTATATCTTGCTGTTGTTGTTGTTGTTGTTGTTTTTCATCATCATTGCTATTATTGTTTTTATTATCTAATTCTTGTTCTATTTCTTCATCTTTTTGAAGTGGCAATGATAGTTTTTGAATTTTAAAGAGATAATTTTCAATTGAAGCAAGGTCAGAACTATCTCGTTTTTCAATTAAAGTGTGAGCTCTAAGGAAATCCTTTTTTGCTTTATAATGTTTTCTAAGATGATAATAACAAATACCACGACGATAATATAATTTATGTAATACTGATGATGAACCAACTAAATCAATACCTCTAGTTGCTTCAATTGCACCCTCTTTATAACGTTCTAAATTAACTAAACATAAACAACGATTACTATGAATACTACTTAATATTGATACATCTGGAGTATTGATTGTTGTTGCTGTTGCTGTTGCTGAACCACCAACATTACCGCCACCACCATTTTCTTTTTCATTTAAATTTGTTGATGTTGCTGCTGCCGCTAATTCCATATCATAAATTCTTAATGATTCATTATAAAGTAATAAAGCATCACTATATTGTTTCTTTTGAAATAATTCATTACCTTTGTTTTTATAACCTTTTGAAGTTTGTTCCCAATCAAATGTTTCAGTGATTTGTTTATACTCTGATAATAAACCACTAGTGGATGAATGAATGATTGAATCAACATTGACCATTGCATTATTCTCTGATAAATTATGTTGAAATATTAAATTAACCATCTCTACTTTTTCATTTAAATCTTTAATATTTGATATAGCAGTATGAAAACTATTCTCCATTTCGTCCTTAAAATTTTGTTTCAATAATGATAATGGTGGTATATTTCTTGATAATGATCTTGTTAATTTATTTCTAAATAATATATCATTTGCTTGATAACGATTAAATTCTGGTTGTTGTTTTTGATTTGTTTGTTGTTGTGGTGGTGGTGTAGATGGTTGAGATTGTTGTTGTTGTGGTTGTTGTTGTTGTTGTGGTAGTTCTTGTCTATCAGTTGTTGTATTAGTTGATGATGATAATGTTGGTGATGAAGGTGGTGAATTTTCTTCAGTGATTTTATTTATTGGTTTATCACTTAAATTTATAGAACTTGATATAATAGTTGAATCTTTTAAAATATTTTTAATTTTACCATGTTTACTATGACTATTGATAATACTATTAATATTATGTATTAATGAATGACCATTTGGTACACTTCGTAAATTTTCACCATTCACTTGAATAATATTTTCACCTGTAACGCTATCCACTATTCCAATTATACCATGACCATGACACATTTCACCATGGTTATGACTATGATTATGGTTATGACCATTTCCATGATTATTATTATTATTATTATTAACTTTATTTGATTCTGAATTTGATAATTTGATTTTCTTTGTCATTATTAAATGATAATTTTTAAAAATAAAAATTAAAAAATAAAAAAAAAATAAAAAAAAAGAAAATAAAAAAAAAATTTACAAAACAATGAAAAAACTAAAAAAAAAAAATTAAAAAAAAAAATATTAATGCCAAAGATTTTTGAAAAATAAAAAATAAAAATAAAAAAAGAATCCATTTTTATTTGTGTGCAAACCAATTTAATATATTGTTTATAAACAAAAAAAAAAAAAAAAAAGAAAAATAGAATAAAATAAAATAAAATAAAATAAAATAAATTTATAATAAAAATTTAATTATTTATTTTAAAATATATATTTATAGAATTAATTTTTTTCTTTTTTTTTTTATTTTTTTATTTTTTATTATGAATTCTAGTTATTATCCATTTTGGTAATATTATTTATTTTATAATTTAAGCAATTGTAATATCATGAGTATAATTATAGAAATCTTCTTTTCTAATTTCTCCATAATATCTTGAAATAAGTAATGAAATACAATGTTCACCAAATTCTGGGAAATTAAAAGTTAAATTCCATTTTGATTTAATTCCATAAAACACTCTTGCATCAATTGTTATTTCAATCTTACTGAATCCGGATTCTTGGTCATATGATAATTTACTATTGTCTAATAAATTATGTGTTTCTATTAAAGTTAAAACATCAACTCTTTTTAATTCATTAATGTCACTATAATTTTTATCACACCAATCAATAATTTCCTTTTCTAATTCTTTTCTATTTTTAATTTCTTTCCAGTTAATTCTACAAAGATGTTCCATATTTATTTATTTTATTTTATTTATTTAATTTTATTTTAATTTTTTTCTTTTTACTAATTTAATAGTGTGTTTGGGTGTGGTATTATTATTATTTGAAAAATCAATTTATTTTTTTTTTTTTTGTTTTGTTTAATTTTTTAATATAAAAAAAAAAAAAAAACAATTTAAATAAAAAAAATAAAATTAATTTTTTATTTTGTTTTTTTTTTTTAATTTTTTTTTTTTTTTTCTAAAAATAGTCAAAAATTAATTATTCTGTTTTTTCTATAATATCGATTGAAAAGGGGGTAAAATAACCGTTATTTTTGGTTGTGTCATATGTAAATACTAATGAAAATTTAAAATAACAAATTCAATTAAATATCTTTAAATAAAATCTTTCTGTGGTATTTGAATTCAATAATGACCCTCTCAACTATTTATAATTTTTTATATTTATATTTTTTTTTTTTTATTTTTTCCTTTTTTTTTTTTTTCCTTTTTTTTTTATTTTTAAAAACAAGTTTACTATTATTATAATTATTATTATTCACATTTATATTATTACTATTCACATTAAAAAATATTACTTTTTATTATTATTATAGCTATGAATAAAAAAAATAAAAAATAAAAAAAGATAATTTGACTTTTTTTTTTTTTTTTTTTCATTAAATTTTATAAAGAATATTCTGTAAATGGAAAAATTAAAATTTAATATTTTATTAACGAGTTGAAACATTAATTTACTAAAAAGTTTATTTTATTTTATTTTATTTAAATTTAAATGTTTTCACACCAATTTAAACATATTTTAATTTTTTTTTTTTTTTTTTTTTTTTTAATTTTTTTTTTTTCTTTTTTTTTTGTAAATACTTTTTTTTTTTTTCTTTTTTTTTTTTTTTTATTATCATATAGGTTAAAAGTTTTTTAGTTTGGTTTATAAACCAGAACCAGTCAAAGGACATTTTATTTTATTTTTTTTTTGTTTTAAGTGTAATATTTAAACCAAGTTTGTTTGCAAAAAATTTCAATTTCAATAATGTTTAAACTGAGTCTGTGAACAATCAAGATTTGATAAACACTATTGAAATTGAAATTTTTTTCTAATGGTGTTTATCAAATCTTAATTGTTCACAGACCCAGTTTAAACATCATACAAAAAAAAAAAAAAAAAAAAAAAAAAAAAAAAAATGTACTTTTGGTTCTGGTTTATAAAAAACAAGTCAAGAGTGTTTTTTAAGTTTTTCTTTTTTTTTTTTATTTAATGTTTTTTTATTTCATTTTTATTATTATTTTAATTTTTATTTTTTGTGAGGATTATTTAAGGTTGGTGATATTGATATAAATTATAATGTTAAAAAATTATTATTGTATATTAAAAATCTAAGAATAAAAAACTCAATGATGATTTCCAATATATCGATAGAAAATAAACCTGAGAAAATAATAAAAAAACAAATAATTAAATTATGGAATTTCTCTGAGAAATTATTGAAATTGGGTTTTTTTATTTTTATTTTTTTTTTTTTTTTTAATTTTTATTTTTTTATTTTTTTTTTTCGTTTTCACCAAAAATTTTTAATTTTTTTTATTTTTATTTTTAGGAATCTTTCGTTTTTCTCATCAGATATAAAATAATTAATTAAATAATTAATTTAAAAAAAAAAAAAAAAAGATGATTAATAGTAAATTAAATAAAGAACAAAGTAGAGATATTGAAGAATTAATTAAATCTGGTAAATTAAAAAAAACCAAAATTGATGCTGATATCGAAGAGTTTTTACAAGATGTTGTAAATAATCGTATCAATAAAATTAGAGAAACTTTAGAAGACAAAGAAAAATGTGATAAACTTTTAAATTCACATGATGCTGCCAAAAGAACTGCTGTACTTTATACCGCTTATCATAATTATGAATCATTATTTGATTTATTAGTTTCATATAATGCTAATATTAATATTGTTGATTTTGTAAGATTTTAAATACTATTTATTTTATATATATATATATATATACCAATATATATATTTATTTATATATATATATATATATAAAAATTTTAACATTTTAACATTTTTTTAATAAATAATAATAAATAAATGATAATAATAAAGGAAGGATATTCACCATTAATGAAAGCAATTAAAGTTGGTAATGTTGTTATGGCAATGAAATTAATTAATTTAGGATGTGAAATTAATACAGTTAGTAAGGAAGGATATACACCACTTCAATTGGCAGTATTAAGTAATGAAAAAAAGATCATTAAATTATTACTTGAAAAGAAACCAAAGATTTCTGTTGAAAAATCTGAATCTGGAAGTGTATTACATGCTGCTTGTGGTTTAAGAGATTTAGAAATCATTAATGAATTAGTTAAATGTGAACCATTACTTTTAAATACAAGAGATATTAATAATATGACACCATTACATATTGCAATTGGTATTTATTTAAATTTATATTTTTAAATATTGGGGTAGGAAAAAAAAAAAAAAAAATATATTAATATAATTTTTTAATATAGCATATGGTAATAGATCATTAGCATTAGAATTAATTAAATTAGGATCAGATGTAAATGTTACAGCAAATGATGGCACAACACCATTACATATTGCAACTGACGCAGAAGATATTGAAATTTGTAAGAGTTTAATTGAAAAAGGTGCAATTTTAAAGATGGATAGTGATGGTTTAACACCATTACTTATGGCAAAACAAAAAAAGAATAAACAATTGGAAGATTTAATGTCAAATTTAACATTGGATGCAGAATCATTTAAAAAAGCAAAAGAATCTGCACAAAAGAGTAAAGGTGGTAAATCTGGTGGAGCCGATGAAAGAGCATCACCAGAAGCATTGAAAAACAATGGTAATAAAGCATTCTATAAACATGATTATGAAATTGCACTTCATTGGTATCAATTAGCAATCGATGTCGAAGATGTCTTAAATGAAAATGTACCAAAAGATCAATTAATCGCTCATACTCTCTATAGTAATAAATCAGCATGTCAATTCAATCTTAAAAACTATGAAGAAGCACTCAAAGATGCTGAGAAATCAATTGAATTCGCACCAAAATGGCCAAAAGGTTATCTTAGAAAAGCTCAAGCTTTAGAAGCATTAAATAGAAAAGATGAAGCAAAAGAAGTTAATGATAAATATGAACAATTATTAAATGAAGAAAATAAATCATCACAATCATCATCAAAAAATAAAAAAAAATAAATAAATATAAATTTTTAAAAATTTATTTTTTTCAATTTTCATTTTGATTTTGATTTTCATTTTCATTATAATTTGTACCCATAATTCTATTTTTAACAGCTAATTTTATAAATGATATTATGAGATCACATGATTCACTTGCTTTGTCTAAACCTTTGAAATATTGATCCTCTGTTAATGTACCAATAGTTTTTGATAAGACAATATTTTTATTTATACTTGAGAAAGAGTAGATTGCAATTGCTTTTGATTGATTCTCTTCTTCAGTTGAAGGATCTACATAAATTGAACCATCATTATTAAAACAAAGTGTAACTGAACCTAATAAACCATTCATTTCAATACCAGCATCTAATAATGCTAAACATGCTGCATTTATTGCACAACTAACTATAGATCCATCATCTGAAAATACTTGTAAAATCACTGAAATTTGTGTTCTTGGGTATAATGTTGTTAATATCATTGATTCAACTGCATTCTTTATTAATAATTCTTTTTCTTTATCTATATAATTTGTATTTCCAAATGCTGGTGTAAATGTAACTTCAACATATGATTTTAATATTTTCTCTTTTCTTGCACTATTAACCTCAATAGGTCCATAAACTGCTGCTAATACTTTTGATTTATCTATTAATTTATAGATTATTATTTTTTTTTAAAAAAAAAAAAAAATATTAATAAATAAAATATTGATAGAGAGGAGGGGGGATGTATAAATATATTAACATATATATATATATATATATAAGATAAATGTACCTTGTGAAAATTTTGCAGAACCATCTGCTTTATTTAATGATCCTTGTTCTGATTCAACAGGTCTAATACTATTTTCACATCTACCATCATTTCTTGTATGTTCTGTTTTCATTATTTTTATTTTTTTTTTTTTTTTTTTATTTACAAAAGGTGAATAGTTTTTTTATTTATGAAAAAAAAAAAAAAAAATAAAATAAAAATAATAAAAAATAAAAATGCAAAAAATTCGAAATTTAAAGAAAAAAACGAAAATAACGATGAGATTTTTTTTTTTTAGTTTGTTTTATTTTTAGTTTTTAGTTTTTTTTTAATTTACTTAAATAAAAAAATAATTTATTATATTTATTAATTTCGATTAAAATATTATATTGATATAAATATTTTTAAAAGTTGATTTTAGTTTTTTTTTTTTTTTTAGTTTTTTTTTTTAGTTTTTTTTAGTTTTTAATTAGAATTTGGAAAAACAAAAGTTGTAACAATTACTAATGGTATTAAAATTCCTAAAATTATTAAACATGTTAATGAAATTTTAGCAGATTGAATTCTTTTTAGTTTTTCAAAAACTTTAAACATTGAATGATGTTCAGCATAATAGGTGAATTTATGATGATTCTCTTCCCAATCGATAGTTTCGGCAACTAAAGTTTTAAGGATTTGTTGTTGTTCTGGGGTCATTTTTCTATGACCTCTTCTAAATTGAATCGATTTCAAATAGATTAATAGAGGTATTATAAAGTTTGCAATTGAACTAAAGAAAATACTTGAATAATTTGAGATGTAATTTAAACCATCACCAGTCATGAATGGAATAACCACTAACCAAGGTAATAATACAGCGACACCATTTGCAATCCATTTTGGTAATAGTCCATTTTGCATTAGATTGTATCTCACAACGATACTATATACTGGAATTGAGCTTGCCAATACAACAAATGGGAATACGTAAACTGAGATTCTAGTCAAAATATTACCATGATGTGAATTGATAACACTGAGAATATCAGAGGATGATGGCATATGTGCAAACGCTAAAGCACCGAAAATCCCAGTTGCAACAAACACAGCGGTAGAAGCAGAGGCAGATAGCCAAACCGCTTTTCTAATATTAACCGTTGGCTTCGACTCGTTCACCCACGATGGTAGTGTGGTGATATAGGCATAGTTAAACATAACATTGCCCATAATCTGTGCTATACCCGTCCCACTGCCAAACGAAGGTAAATTATCAGCTGATAAACCATTAATCATAAACGATATCACCCAACTTGAAGTAAGGGTAAACATTAAAATCACAGCAAACACTTGTACGATGATATTATCATCTAAATTTAAAAATCCCAATGGTATAATAATCACCAACACAATTAAATAACCAATTGTAAAAAACATATACCCCGGAAACGGAGATGAATCCGACGATGCCCCACTGACACATATCCACTCAATGGTTGGGTATGCCTGAAGGCCACATGTTTTCTTAAAAATTGCATCCACCGTATTATCCATAACTTGTGCACAAACGATGATTGATGCTATATTTGTCGCTTGTAATGCTACATTTATAAATATTTGCGCTATAATATATCCAACTTTTCCAAAATAAAATCTGCAAAGCATTGTAAACTCTACACGTAGCTGAAATCTTGGATTCCCAGGTATTGATGCCATTGACTCTATCATAAATAATCCTGCCAATGTACTCGTTATCATAATTACTAAAAATCCTCCCAATGTTAATACCCAACCACCTTCTTGAAATACTAATGCAATTCCAACCATACCAGGTCCTGTCATATTTCCAATTAATAAACTTATACCACCAAAAAATCCACTTTTTTTTTTTTTTTTTTTTTTTTTTTTTTTTTTTTTTTTCAATTATTAATAATTTTATTTTATTTAAATTTTATTTTTATTTTATTAGTACATACATGGTTTTATGACCAAATGAAGATTCTAATTCTTTTCTATGTTGACTTGATATGGTTGCACCATCTTCTTCTTCTCTAAAATAATCATTAATTAAGGACTGTGTACTTTTTGAATAGCTATCTTCTAATTCCATCATTTTTATTTATTTTTTATTAAAATTTTAATAGTACACATTAAGGATGTGTAGACTATTTTATATATCTTGTGTAGTTTTTTTTTGATCTTATAAATATATATATATATTTTTTTTTTTTTTTTTTTTTTTTTTTTTATGCCAAGTTTATGCTTAATAAATTTTTATATTTGAATAAATAGTGTGTGTGTGTGTGTTGAGCGTATATGTGTAATATCGGTTAAAGTGTTTTTTTATAAAAATTAAAAAAATAAAAAAAAAAAAATAAAAAAAAATAAAAAAAACAAAAATAAAAAAAGTTATTTTTAAAAAAAAAAAAAAAAAAATAAAAAAAGTTATTTTTAAAAAAAAATAAAAAATAAAAAAAAGATATTAGAAATATAAAATTTTATTATTAATTAAAATATATAAGTGTAAATACTCTTTTTAAAATAATCTTTCGTGAATACCAAAATTACTTCAGAAGTGTGAAAGTGTAAAGTTATTTTTTTTTTTTTTCTTTTTTTTTCTTTTTTTTCTTTTTTTTTTTTTTTTCAAATTTTGATTTTTTTATTTTGAAATTTAAAAAGCTTTTTTTTTTTTAAGCACAAATCTGTGTCCCCCTGGTGGGAAAATTTTGATTTTTTTTTTTTTTATTTTATTTTGTTTTTTTAGGAAGTTGATATATCAACAAAACAATTTATTTTTTTTTTAAAACAAAATAATTTTTTTTTTTTTTTTTTTTTTTTTTTTTTTTTTTTTAAAAACAAAACAATTTATTTATTTTTGGTCATTTTGTAATTGATTCATGAAATTAATACCATTTATAATATTACTTTTTAAATTGTTATCATTTTCTGTATTAGAAGGAACAAAAATAAAGCTACCACTTATTTGATCAATACCATTTGGAAATTGGTAGTTGGATGGATCAAATGTTGATTGATTATATTGATATGGAAACTGGGTCGCTAATGGTATGGACATTGAAATGTTTGATTGATGTTGATGTTGGTGTTGGTGTTGGGATTGTTGGGATTGTTGTTGTGTGTAGTTGGTTTGATCGCTGGAGTATTGATTTTGGTTTTGATTATGATTTTGATTATGATTTTGATTATGATTTTGATTTTGATTTTGATTATGGTTTTGATTTTGGTTTTGATTTAGGTTTTGATTTAGGATTTGATTTTGATTTTGGTTTGGGTTTTGGTTTTGGTTTTGGGTTGAATGGTTTTGATTTTGATTTTGGGTTGAATGGTTTTGATTTTGGTTTTGGGTTGAATGGTTTTGATTTTGATTTTGGTTGGAATGGTTTTGATTTTGGTTGGAATGGTTTTGATTTTGATTTTGTTGATATTGGTTATTTTGGAATGAAATTTGTAAAGGGTTTTGGTGTGATACAGGGTGATAAAGTTGATTGGAAAGGGGAGTTTGTGAGGATTGTTGATTATTTTGTACAAATTGATTTTGGTTGGTTATTATTTTTTTTCTTAAACCTAATTTTGCTAAGTTGTTATCATTTTCATTATTACAGTTTCCATTAATATTATTACTATTATTATTACTATTATTATTACTATTATTATTGTTATTATTATTATTATTATTATTATTATTGTTATTATTAATATTAGTATTATTATTATTATTGCTATTGTTATTGTTATTACCATAATTGCAATTATAAGTTCTTTCTTGCTCTAATATCGAGTTACCATTGTTATTATAGGTGATTACGTTATCATTTGAATTATTAATATTATTAGTATTACTATTAGCATTACTGTTATTATTGCTATTATTTCTATTGTAGTTATTGTTATTGTCATAAAAGAAACCTTGATTTTGGTTTTGATCATGGTAGAATCTTTGGTTTTGATTTTGATTTTGATTTTGATTTTGATTTTGATTTTGATTTTGATTTTGATTTTGATTTTGGTCTTGAGTTGTATTTTGATTTTGGTTTTGAATTGTATTTTGGGTTGAGTTTTGTCTTTGTTGTAATTGATGTTGGAGTTGAATTAATTGTTCAGTCGATATGAAAGTAGTTTGTTGATTTTCGTGAGTTTCGGTAAATGATACATTATATTGGTTATTAGAAGATGAGGATGATAATGGAGGTGGTGATGGGGAAGAAGATTCTCTTGGTGGAATGTTCCCACTATTCTCTATCTTTACATTATATCTTGGAGTATTATAAATGTTTGGATCGCTTACATTTTGGTTTTGATTACCATTATTATTATTGTTATTGTTATTATTATTATTATTATTATTATTATTATTATTATTATTATTATTATTATTAATATTATTATTGTTATTATTATTATGTCCAGGTGAACTAGAAAAGTCGTTGTAAGGGTTTGGCTGGGTCTGAATAGAATTCGAGTTATTTAAATTGGCATTACCAAATAAATTATTATTCTGACCATTTATATTAATATTAATTTTAGTTGGTGATTTTATAATGTTATTATTATTATTATTATTATTATTAAAATTGGCGCTATTGTTAATATTATTATTATTTATATTATTTATATTATTATTTATATTATTATTTATATTGTTATTTATATTGTTATTTATATTGTTATTTATATTACTATTTATATTATTATTTATATTATTACTAATAATATTACTATTACTCTCACTATTATTATTATTTATATTATTATTATTATTATTATTATTATTATTATTATTATTATTATTATTATTTGGGTTATTATTAATATTATTAATTATAGGATTATTATTAATTTTATTATTAATATTATTAATTATTGGGTTATTATTAATTTTATTAGTTGGATTATTATTATTTAAAGAGGTACCACCAATAGGATTATTAGGCTTATTGGGGGAAATCGATGGGTCCTCGTTTGGTTTTTTATATTTTTCAGGTCTATCAGACTCAAGATTTAAAGATTGTGATGATTGGTAGTTATTTCTATTGTTATTAATATTGCCATTATTATTATTATTATTATTATTATTATTATTATTATTATTATTATTATTATTATTATTATTATTATTATTATTATTATTATTATTATTATTATTATTATTATTATTATTATTATTATTATTATTATTATTACCATTATTATTATTAGTATTTAAAATAGGTTGTTTGACATTATTATTGTTGTTACCACTTGTAATATTACCAATTTCACTAATTATTTTATTTACAGTATTGAAATTATTATTAAGTCCATTAGTAACACTATTATTTGGTTGTTGAGCGACAACACATTCATAGGTTGGAACTACGACTGGAGGAGTTGGGAAAGTATCGGGTCTTTTTCTTTTTTCAGAATCTTTAATATAATGTCTAATTACATAGGATCTGACTTTACCAAGGGTATGTTTTGATTGTGGAGGTTTTGAATATTCGATTTCATATTTTAACATATCTGAATTAAATGATGATAAATTAATTTCTTTTTTATCATTGGCTCCACCAGGTGAAGTAATTTGAGTAACTAAACAATCTATAATGATTTTATCAACTGATTTTTGAAAAATTACACTATTTGGATCTGCACCAATTGGTGCTGTTTCACCATCAACTTCAATTTCTAATTCGTGACAATATTTAAAATTACCACCTTCATCACAATTATTATTGCTACTATTATTATTATTATTGTTCGTTGTTGTATTATTTGCAGGAGTACTATTTGGTTTATTATTTAAAGCGCCAACAACAGGTTTTTGGGGAAATATCGGTTTTTGAGTTGTTGATGATGATGAGTTGACACCAGGTTTATACATACCACCACTATTATTTGAACCAAACCCACCAACACTACTATTTGGTTGAGCACCCATTCCACCTCCAAATCCACCACTACTACCACCTGTAATTCCTCCAATATTATTACCACTTATATTATTGTATGATCTATTGGTTTGATTTATTTGTGAAGTTTCAGGAGCTGTAATAATACCTGCAGGTTTCATCATTGTTTTTGGTGGTTGTTTAGTTTCAGTAAATGTTAGATATTTCTTTTTAAAACAAAAATATTGATAATGATCTTGACCAGGTTTTTTTATTCTAAAATATGCTATAACAGGTTCACCATTTTGTTTCCAATAGCTACCACTCTTTGATAAATTTGGATTTCTTGAAAATTTCGATGATTTTGGATCTTTTTTTAATATGTGAATTGTTTCCTCTGGTGATGATGAAATAAAAAAAAAAAAAAAAAAAAAAAGAAAAAAGAAAAAATTATAAAAAAAAAAAAAAAAAGAAAAGTTAAAAAAAAAATAAGAAATTGAAAAAGGAATTTTAAAATAATAATAAAAAATAAAAAAATGGAAAAAAATGGAAAAAATTTAAATTTATACTTACTTGTAGGCGGGAAAATTACAGAGTTTTTTTCATTTTCAAAATAAGTTATCGGATTTGGAAATAAACTAACAGTCATTTCTTGTGGAAATTCTGCACAAGAAAATACTAAAAATATTTTTATATATGTTTTGTGTTGTTGACTCATTTTATATATATTTTTACTAAATTTCCTTTCCTTTTCTTCTTTTCTTTTCTTTTCTTCTTTTCTTTTTTTTTTTTTTTATATTCTTTTTTCTTCTCTTAAATAAAATCCTTTGGATTTTTATTTAAAAATTATTATTTCTATCAATTTTTATAATTATAGAAATTTTATAATTATATTAAAAATAAACTAAACTATCTTATTATAATCATCACCTTATTTGCTTTCGAAATAAAAAATTTAATATTACAACTAATTTTTTTAATTATTTTTAATTTTATTTTTTTTTTTTATTTTTTTTTTTTTTTGGAGATTTAATATTTATAATTATTAAGTATTAGTAACAGTTATTGTTATTTGAGGGAAAACAAACTATTATAAATAAATAAATAAATAAATAAATAAATAAATAATTAAAAAAAATTATTATTATTATTTTAATTATTTTTATTTTTTTTATTTTTTTTATTATTATTATTATTATTATTATTATTATTAAATATACAATTTTTATTTTTTTTTTATTATTATTATTATTTTTATTATTAAAAAATAATAATAAAGGAGTGGGGGTTAATTTTAAATGAAAGATATATGATTTAATGAATTTTAATTTTTTTATTTTTAATTTTTTTTTTTTTTTTTTTTTTAATTTTTTAATTTTTTTTATTTTTTTTCTGTTTTTGATTGGTCAACAAAAGTTAAAATATTTTTATTAATTAATTTAATATTATTTTAATTTATTTTTATTATCATTATTATTATTTTTTTTTTTTTTTGTTTTTCCTCAAGAAAATATTTATATATGAACCATTCAAAAAAAGAAAAAAAATAATAAAATAAATAGTACTTTTTTTTTTTAATTTTTTTTACATTTTTGTGCAAGATATATTGGGGATATTGATTGGTTATGTTTTTTTTTTTTTTTTTTTGATTTTTTTTTTTTAATTATTTTATTAAATTTTTTTTTTTTTTTTTGATGAATAGAATTTAAATCAAAAAAAAAAAAAAAAAAAAAAAAAAAAAAAAAGTAATTTAACAAAATAACGTTATTTGTTGATTTTTTTTTTTTTTTTTTTTTTTTTCCAACATCTAAAAGAAAAAATTTAAGTTTTTAAAAACTATTTATACTTGCTATTTTTTTTTTTTAAAATTCTTTGTTTCTTTCTATATGGAGTTTTTTTTTTATACTTGAATACTTGTGCCAAGATTTAATGGGTTGCGTGATTAATGAAATAAAAAATAATAATAAAAAAAAATAATATTAGTATTATTTTTTAAAAAAAAAAAAAAAAAATAAAAAAAAAAAAAAAAAAAATAAAAAAAAAAAAAAAAAAAAAAATTTAGGGAATTTAAAAAAAAAAAGGGGGGCCAAAAAAAAATTTTTTTCCCGGAAAAAAAAAAATAAACGGAAAAAAAAAGGGGTTGGGAAAAATATTTTTTTTTTAGGGGAAGGGGAAAAGGGGGTAAAGGAACTTTTGAAATTTTTTATTTTTTAAGGGGGGAAAAGGGGCTTTTTTTTTTACCAATTTATTTAAATATTTTC
>NC_007090.3:1463038-1464372 GCF_000004695.1 Dictyostelium discoideum AX4 | reverse complement strand
TAAATTTTTTTATAAAAAAATTAAAAAAAATTAAATTAAATAAAATAAACAACTACAATATCATATTTTATTATTGATACCATTTAGTGTATACACAAATATCCACACACAAACATTCACACACTTTAACACACTTATTTTCACAAAAATCCAACTGACACATAAAAACAAAAACGATACGTAAAATTAAAAATAATCATAATCAATCAAATAATAGCTAAACCACAATCACAATTTTTCATATTTTAATTCTTTGTTTTTTTTTTTCATTTTTTTTCATTTTATTTATTAAAAAAAAATAAAAAAAAAAAAAGAAAGTATTATCTTCTAAAAAAAATAAATAAATAAATAATTAACACAATTTTTTTAACTTTTTTTTTTTTTTTTTTTTTTTTTTTTTTAAAAAACCATCAAAACTAAAATTTATTTAATTGTTTGAAAAAAAAAAAATATTAATAAAAAATAATAAAAAAACCAACTAATGTTTATTTTTTTAAAAAAAAAAAAAAAAAGTAAAAATAAAATCAAATTAATTGTTTTGTGTTGGTATTTAAATCCTATTTAATACTTCAATTATTTAGGTTTATTATTTAATTTTTATTTTTTTTATTATTATTATTATTATTTTTATTTTTTTATTCATAATTTTTTTTTTTTTTTAATTATTTTTTTTTCTTTTCTAATTTAAAATAAAAAAAATAAAAAAATAAAATAAAATAAATGAAAAAATATTTTAAGAGTACTTTTTTTATAAAGTGGCAAATAAATAATAAATAAATAAATAATTAATTAAATAAGTTAACAAATAAAATAAAAAAATAGTTTTTTTTCTTTTTTTTTTTTTTTTTTATAGACACATATATTTTTTTTAATTTTTCATTTTTTATTTTTTTAATTTCATTTTTTTATTTTTAGTCTTTTTTTTTTTTTTAATTTTTTTTTTTTTTTTTTTTTTTTAATTTAAAAAAAACAAAAAAAAAAAAAAAAATCAAAAAAAAGTACAATAGTAATAATAATAAAAATAAAATAATAATAAAAATAAAATAATAATAAAAATAAATAAAGAGTAACAATAATAATAATAATAAAAACAATAATAATAACAACAATAATAATAACAACAATAATAACAATAAAAATAATAATAATAAAAATAATAATAATAAAATTAATAACAGTAGTTATAAAATAATTTAACCTATCCAACGAAAATTACTCCTTATTAAAAAGACAACAAAACAGCATTATTTTACCTATATAATTTTTTTATATTTATATTTTTATTTTAATTCTATTTAATTTTTTTTTTTTTTAAAATTTTTTTTTTTTAAAAA
>NC_007090.3:1456703-1461703 GCF_000004695.1 Dictyostelium discoideum AX4 | reverse complement strand
TCAATGTTCACAACCACCTTTCAATCAATTAATTCCACTTTCTAATACCACAACTTTAACCCCTAATAATTATAATAACAATAATAACAACAGCAATAACAATAACAATAGCAATAACAATAACAATAACAACAGCAACAATAACAACAGCAACAATAACAATAGCAACAATAGCAATAACAACAATAACAACAGCAACAATAACAACAGCAACAATAACAACAGCAACAATAACAATAGCAATAACAACAATAACAATAGCAACAATAACAATAGCAACAATAACAACAGTAGCAATAATAACAACAACTATTCAGGTTTTAACGATCAACAACAACAACAACAACAACAACAACAACAACAACAACAACAACAACAACAACAACAACAACAACAACAACAACAACATCAACAGCAAAAGCACCAACAAACGCAACACTCGCAACAACATCAGCAACAATACCAACAACATATACAACAAAACAATCAATATCAACAAAATCAAAATATCACCCAATCTTCACAAATTCCACAATTCAAATCAAATAATATTCAATCATTGATACATAATAACCAACAACACTATACTCAAAATAACCTTGTAAATAATAATAATAATACTAATAATAATAACAATAATAATAATTATAATAATAAAACATATTACCAACCATCAGTTCATGAAAACCAATATATGGCATCAGCAATTGCACCTATTCATAACCATCAATCATCACCAAATCCATTCTATCAACAAAAACTAACGATTCCTCAACAAACAAACAATCAATCTACTCGTATTTCAGCACAATTTATCATACAAAATATTAATAATCAACAAATTCAAGGTACCTATATAAATTTTAACTCTTGTAAACTTTCAGATTTTAAACTATTTGATCTATTAGGAAGTGGTTCATTTGCAAAGGTTAGATTATGCCAACATATTCCTTCGGAAAGATTATTTTGTATGAAAATTTTAAATCAAAATAAAATTATTCGTCTCAGACAAGAAGTTCATGTTTGTAATGAAAAACAAGTTTTAATGTTAACTGATAATCCATTCATTGTTAAATTGTAAGTAATCAATTAAAAAAAATAATAATAATAATTTCAATCAATCAATCAATCAATCAATCAATCAATCAATCAATCAATCAATCAATCAATCAATCAATCGATTAATTAATTTATTATTAATTTTAAAAACTTTTATAAATACTTTTATTTAGATATTCAACATTTAAAGATGATAGATATTTATACTTTTTACAAGAATTTATACCAGGTGGTGAATTATTTGATTATATTAGAGCAAATGGATCATTATCATTATATGTTACACAAATTTATGCAGCTGAGATTGTATTGGCATTAGAGTATCTTCATAATCAAGATATCATTTATCGTGATTTAAAACCAGAGAATCTATTAATCGATCAATATGGACATATTAAGCTCACAGATTTTGGATTTGCAAAAAGAATCACAGAGAATACCAAAAGTATGTGTGGTACACCAGAATATATTGCACCAGAGATTCTTAGTGGTCATGGTCATGGTAAATCGGCAGATTGGTGGTCTTTGGGTATTCTAATTTATGAAATGTTGGTGGGTGTACCACCATTCGTTAGTGAAGGTTCTCAAAATGATATCTTTAGGCTAATTAGAGAAGCTAGAATTCAAGTTCCACCAGAAGTTGATCAGGTTGCACGTGATCTAATTGAGAAATTGGTGGTTACTGACGTCGAGAAAAGATTGGGTAGTTTAGAGGGTGGTATCGAAGATATTAAAAATCATCCATTCTTTGGTGCTATCAATTGGAATAGTATTCAAAATAGAGAATCAGCACCTTTAAAACCAAGAATTAGACCTTTAAAACATCATCTAATGGATGAAAGAGATGAAGAAGATCGTATTAGTGCTAATTTCATTAAACCAGATTTACTTGAAAGAAGAAAGAATGAATTCTTTTCAAATTTTTAAAAGAAAAAAAAAACCACAAACAAAACAGATTTAAAAAAAAAAAAAAAAAAATTTAAAAAACAGAGTTAAAAAAACATCTTCATTAAATGTTTTATTAGTATTTATTTAATTGTTTCCAGATTTAAAACAAAACAAAACAAAAACAAACCAAAAACAAACCAAACCAAAAATTGTATATTTTTATTAAAGTGTATTATCAAATGTTCGGATAGTATAAAAGTCATTTAATTTATTTTTTTATATAAGCAAACTAAAAATAAATAAAAAAAAAAAAAAAAAACAAAAACAACAATAAACTCTTTTTATTTGCAGATTGCATAAATTGATTAGGAAAAAAAAAAATAAAAAATAAAATAAAATAATAAAAATAAATAAATTTATATTTGTATTGTTTTTCTATGTTACAAAATTTACAAAAATTTTATTTATTTCAATTAATTATTTATCTATTAAATCCCAAATTTTATTAACAATTTCAAAATCATTTGAGTATTGATTCTTATCAATTGAAAAAGGTTTAATTTGACAATTATTTTGATTTAATGTTTGAGTATCAAGTATTATACCTTTAATAAATGGTGATTCTTGTTTAGGTGGTGATGATGATGATGATGTATTATTGTTATTACTATCATTATTATTATTATTATTATTATTATTATTATTATTATTATTATTATTATTATTATTATTATTATTATTATTATTATTATTATTATTATTATTATTATTATTATTATTATTATTATTATTATTATTATTATTACTATCATTATTTGACCATTTAATACCAGTTATATTTGTATATAATGAATATAAATATTCTTTATTTGGTATTGTTATTGTATTTTCATGGGATAATTGATTTTCTTTATTTATTAATTGAGTTTTCTTTAATCTTATTGATGATAGTTCATTTTCTATAAAAATAATCTCCTCTTCAAATTGATTATTCTTTTCAATTAATTGATTTTTTCTTGTTTCCAAAAAGTTAATCTTTTCAGAGTGATCTTTCTCATCTATTGGTGTAGGGATTGATTGTTCGAATTGAATTGATTCATTCTTCCAAATATCTAATTCATTCCTAAATTCATCTTGTTGAGCAATCATCTTTTCTGTAATATCTTGATATAAATTTTGTGCCCTTTTTAAATTTTCAACATCATTATCTAAATATCTCTTTATTTTATCCTCTTTTAAATCTTCAATCATCTTTATAAAATTAACATTTTTATTATCTTTATTATTTTGTTTATTTTGTTTATTTTGTTTATTTTCTATCATATTTTAATTTTTATTTTTATTTTTATTTTTATTTTTATTTTTATTTTTTATTTGTTTAATTTATTTTATTTTATTTATTTAATTTATTTTAAATGTTTGTATATAGCACGACGATGAAAAAATAAAATGAAAATAAAAAAAAAAAAAAAAAAAAAGTTGGGGAAAAAAAAAAAGGAGGGAAATATTTTTTTTTTTTTTTTTTTTTTGAAATTTATTTTTGAGGATTTGAGTTAAGTGAGATACAATGACTTAAAGAAATTGATATATCTATTATATTATAATCTTTATGTAACCTATTTAAATTATTTAATTCCATTGGTGTGAAATATATACATCTAGTTTCCAATGCCAATTGATGATCAAAATTACTTCCCCAACCAAAGAATCTACCATCAGTAGTTTCAACAATAACTGTTTTAAATCTTGAATAAAATTTTTTAACCTTTATATTTCCATCATCACCTATTTTAATTTTATTTAAAATTCCTTTTTTAAAATTGGATTTTTCAATGCCACACTTTTTTTTTTGGGATTAATATCTTGATTTTTTTTATTTTTATTTTATTTATAATTTAAAAATACTTACTTGGCCATGATCATTTGAACCAATTGAATAAATATTACCATTTTCAGTTAAAATATAACTATTTAAATTACTAGCACCAATTTGAATGATTTTATCATGATCACCTAAAGAGGAAGTATCTAAATATTGAACATTTGTAAAAGAGCCTTTTCCAGTACCTTCTGGAACAGGAAAACATTGACTTTCTTGATTTCTACCCCAAGTTAAAATTTTATTATCACTTGTTAATGCAACTGTATGAAAGAATCCACATTCCAAATCAATGATTTCATTGTCTTGCAATAGTTGATTATCAATTAACTTTGGTTCCCTTTCATTAAACATATCACCATTACCAAGTTCATTGAAAGTTGATGAACCAAATGAATATAATTTACCATCATTTGATAATGCAATTGTGAATGTTGCTCCCATTGATATCTTTTTTATACCAATCTCTGATAAAACTTTATTATTATATGGATCATATTGAACTCTATTATATTCTGGTGACCCAATTTGACCACTATTCGAAGCTCCCCATAATAATATTAATGATCTATCTTTATTATTATTATTATTATTATTACTATTACTATCATTTAATATACAAGCATTATGATAAGTTCCAGATATTAATTGTTTTAATTGTTTACCTTTCATTTGATCACTTTTTAACATTGGTGATTCTAATAATTCAATATTCTCCAATGATTGAATTTTACCATTACCGACGATTAATTGTGCATCTCTATTGTCACCACAACCGTAAAATACTTGTCTATCTTTTATTTGATCATATCCTGAGAATATTGAATAGGTTGTACCACTGGTTATCTTATTAATTTTACCTTGATTGAATACTCTATTATTATCATCATCTTCTTTGATTTCAATCTCTTTTGGTACTACTATTTTAGTTTCATCTAATCCATGTCCTACTAATTTTTTTTTTTTTTTTTTTTTTTTTTTTTTTTTTTATCGTCATATAATTTTTAAAAAAAAATAGTAATAGATTTAGATTATTATTATAATAATTTTTATTTTTTTTTTTTTTTTTTTTTTTTTTTTTTTTCAAAAAAAAAAATGGGAAAAAAAAAAACAATTATATGGGGTTTTTTTTTTTAAAAAAAAAAAAAAAAAAACCGTAAAAAAAATTTATTTT
>NC_007090.3:1448751-1456603 GCF_000004695.1 Dictyostelium discoideum AX4 | reverse complement strand
TAAATTACCAGCCTTTTGGTAAGTTCCCGATATTAAATGTTTTAAATGTTTACCCTTCCATTGAACCCTTTTTAACCATGGGGATTTTAAAAATTCAAAATTTTCCCAAGATTGAATTTTTCCCTTTCCGGGGGTTAATTGGGCCTTTTTTTTTTCCCCCCCACCGTAAAAAACTTGTTTTTTTTTTATTTGATCATATCCCGGGAAAATTGAAAAGGTTGTCCCCCCGGGTTTTTTTTTAATTTTCCCCTGAAGGAAAACTTTATTATTATCATCATTTTTTTGAATTTCAATTTTTTTTGGGAATACTTTTTTAGTTTCATTTAATCCAAGTCCCACAAAATTTTTTTTTTTTTTTTTTTTTTTTTTTTTTTTTTATCGTCAAATAATTTTTAAAAAAAAATAGTAATAGATTTAGATTATTATTATTATTATTTTTTTTTTTTTTTTTTTTTTTTTTTTTTTTTTTTTTTCAATAAGAATAATGGTAAAAATAAAACAAATATTAGTGTGTGTTGGTTTGGAATAAAAAAAAAAAAAAAAGTAAAAAAGAAATAAAACTAAACAAAAAAAAAAAAAAAAAATATATATAGTATTACTTACATTTTCCATTCAAACCAGAACCCCATGAATATACTATTTTTATTAAAAAAAATATAAATTATGATAAATAATAATATTAATAATAATTTTATTATTAATATAATAAATAATAATAAAAAAATAATAATAATGATGATTTGAATTATATTATTTAGAAAAAAGAAAATAAAAAAATAAAAAAATTATAAGGTTGGAATAAAATATTATTGGTATTATCAAAATCGGGGAGATCCAACAAGCAAAAAAAAAAAAAAAAAAAAAAAAAAAATAAAAAAGAAAAAAAAGGTTTGTGTACCGATTTCCCAAAATTCGCTAATAAATTATTTTTTTTATTTTTTTCCTTTTCTTTATTCTTTTATTTCTTATTATTATTATTATTATTATTATTATTATTATTATTATTATTATTATTATTATTATTATTATTATTATTATTATTATTATTATTATTATTATTATTATTATTATTATTATTATTTATTATATCAATATAATATAATTATATTATTTATATGTATATTTATTTATCCAATATTATTGTTATTTAATATCAAAACAATGCAAGTTACCTTTATTTGAGTATTGCGATGATGAATAACCTCTAATATTGGAGGTTATAACAAAATTACTGCTACTAATATTACTACTATTTAATTTATTGCTTGATAAAAAAAAATACAAATATGGTGATAAATTGTGTGATGAAGTGGGGTGAATCAAACTTTTAAATAATAACGTTTTATTATTTTGAATACAAAAATGTCCTTTCATCATTTATTTTAAATTTAAAATAAAAAAAAAATAAAAAAATTCAAAAAATAAAAAAATTCATAAAATAAAAAAAAACAAAAAAATAAAAAATAAAAAAAATATTTTATATAACATTCCAAAATAGTAAAAAAAAAAATAAAAAATAAAAAATTTAAAAAATTAAAAAATTATTTCAACATCTATTTATAAAATTTTTTAAATATAATTAAAAATTAAAAATAAATTTTTGGGAAATGAATATAAATCTGACAATATTATCAAGTAAATAGATCAAATTTAAAATAAATAATAAAAATAATAATAAAAAACAAAATAAATCCACATGGCCCATTTTAGCAATTGAGTTATAAAAAGAGTGTTGTTGCCTCTCAAGTAAAAAAAATCAAAGGTCAAATCAAAACCAACGAACACCGCACAAAATGTTAACATATACAACATATATCTATTAATTTTAAAAATTCAAAATTGCATTTTTCAGTAACCTTCAAAAAAAAAAAAAAAAAAAAAAAAAAAAAAAAAATAAATAAATAAATAAATAAAAAAAAAGAAATAAAAAAAAAAAAAAATTATAAACATTTTCAATAAATTATTTATAGCATCATCAAAATTAAATTAAAATATTTGAAATTTTTATTCCAAAATAAACAGATATATCAAAACACAAAAATAAAGGATGATTAAAAAATAAATCTTTTTTTTTTTTTTTGGAAATAAAAAAAAAAAAAAAAATTGCACCAAATATGTGATGTAGTTTAATTTTTTTTCAAATCTATTTTTTTATTTTTTTTTTATTTATATTTTTATTTTTATTAATTTAATTTAGAAATAATAATAATCTTAAAAAAAAAAAAAAAAAAAAAAAAACAACAACATACCCCACTCACACACAAAAAGAGATGTGCATACACACACATATTAATCCCAAAATATTAGAAAAAAAAAATGTTACACACAAAGAAATATGTCCACCCACAAATATAAATGAAGTAAATGCACATGGATGTGTAATATTAAAAAAAAAAAAAATAAAAAAAAAAAATTGTTTATGAGGGTAAAGAATAAAATCAAATGATATCACTAGGGTTTATTTTTGTATAAATACTTTGGGGGCTTTTTTAAATTTTTTTTTTTTTTTTTTTTCCCATTAAATTCAAATTGGGTTTCTTAATTAAAAAAAAAAAAATATTAAAGGTAGGAGAAAAAAAAAGGAAAAGAAAAAAAAAATTAAAAAAATTAAAAAAAGGGTAAAAAACTAAGTTCTATGGTGAGAAAAAAAAAAAAAAAAAAAAACTTTTTTTTTTTTAAAAAAAAAAAAAAAAAAAAAAAAAAAAAAAAAAAAAAAAAGATATTTTTAAATAAAAAAAAAAAAGAATAAAGAAAAAGAAAAAAAAAAAAAAATAAAACAAAAATAACAATCCGATAATTTTATTTTAAAAGAAAAGCCCTAAAGAAATTTTCTTTATTGGGGGGTTATTTTATGTTGTGATCATCTTCATCATATAAGAATAGAAAATATATATCAACAATATTAAATTTTCTTTTTATTACACAATATTGTGTGATAAAAAAAGATATTTTGGTTAAAGGTATTTGGGAAATTTAAATATTTGTTGCTTTTTTTATTAAAACTTTTTATTTTTTAATTTTTTTATTTTTTAATTTTTTTATTTTTTTTTTTTTTTGAAACTTTTCATACCATTTTGGTGACACGTAAAATTCAAAAGAAATTTTTTATCATTAGTATCTTTACCCCTCAAATGAGCCGCCTAAAAGATTTTTTGTAAAATAAAAATTATTTTTTTATTTTTTTTTTTTATTTTTTTTTTTTCAACAAATCTTTAAAATTTAGTGTGTGAACATATTTTTTTTTTTTTTTTTTTATTTTATTTTTTTTTTT
Organism: Dictyostelium discoideum AX4; assembly: GCF_000004695.1. Classification (NCBI taxonomy): domain Eukaryota; phylum Evosea; class Eumycetozoa; order Dictyosteliales; family Dictyosteliaceae; genus Dictyostelium; species Dictyostelium discoideum. The sequence continues at coordinate 1,453,332 of NC_007090.3, read as the reverse complement.
TTTTTTTATATTATTTTTAATAATCATATCTTTTTTTTTTTTTTTTTTTTTTTTATCATCATTATCATCATCAATTTATATATTAATTTTTTAAAAATCTTTTTTTATTTTTTTCATTAATTAATTTAAAAAAAAAAAAAAAAAAAAAAAAAAGTTTTCAATTTGAATATAATAATAGTTGTATATAAAAAAGGTAAAATAATAAATAAAACAATAAAAAAAAAAAAAAAAAAAAAAAAAAACTTTCAAATGGCAATGTTACTTGTTATTTTAAAATTTGTTGGTTGGTAATAATTTAAATCCCAACACCTTATGCTCACAAATAAAATACAAAAAATAAAAAATAAAAAAAAATAAATTAATAAACAAGAAACTCACACAAACACAAACACCAACCCCCACATCACATAAAAAAAATCGACATTCATGATGGAACAACAACAACAACTCCCCACATCATTGCAAGTTTGTTATTCATTAATTATTATTTTTTTTTTTTAATATTATTTTTATTATTATTAATTATTTTCTATTCAAAAAAAAATTAAAATTAATAATATTTTTCGATATTATCAATGTTTCTATCATCGTAGATTTATTGTTATTATTTATTTTATCTTAAAATCCAGATTCATTCATTTTTTTTTTTGTTTTTTTGTTTTTTTTTTGTTTTTTATATATATATATATATTTTTTTTTTATGACATGACATCATTTATGGTTTTTTTAATATTCCTTTTCTTTTTTTTTTTTTTTTTATTCACTAAAGTGGTCATTGGTTATGAATAAAATAGAAAACAACATTTCATCATCAACAACCATAATATAATAATGATATGTCATATTGTTGTTATTTCTTTTTTTAATTAATAAAAATATGGCTTATATAAGCCAAAAACTACATTTATTTTAATTTTATTTTATTTTATTATTTATTTTTTTTTATTTTTTTTTTTTATCTTTATTTTTTTTTTTTTTTATTTATTAAATTTTTTTTTTTTTTTCTCTTCACCTTATTATTCTAATTTTAAATTTTATTAATCAAAACACAATTTTAAATAAATAAATAAATAAATAAATAAATAAATAAATAAATAAATAAATAACAATTAAAAAAAAAAAAAAAATAATAATAATAAATAAAATAAATAAATAAATAAAATAAAACTGTTGGTATATTAATTTGTTTTCAAACTGTTATACATTTTTTTTTTTCTTTTTTTTTTTTTTTCTTTTTTTTTTTTTTTTTTTTTTATTCATTTTTTTTTTTTATTATTATCAAAAATATCTATAGTGACAGTAAAAAATAATATGAAAAAAAAAAAAAAAAAAAAAAAAAAAAAAAACCTCAAACCTTAATTTTATTATAATTGTTTTGACATTTTTTTTGTTGTCAATATCTTCTACTTTTGTAGTAGTCATGATACTTTTTTTTTTATTATTTTTTTTTTCAATTAAAATTTACCCTTTAATCTGTTGTCCACCTTAACATTTTTATATACAAATTCATCATCATCAACCACTGAAAACACAATCACATTATGTCGCAAGCCAGAATGTAAAGTGGCTATAGTTAACCCAAAAATATTTTTTATTTTTCATCTTCTCGAAATCTTTTGGCCTTTCAATAATGTTTGGGTTATCACGAAAATATTATTTTAATTTGTTTTTTTTTTTATTTTTTTTTAATTCCGGCTCAAAAAACGGATTTTTATTTTTCTTTTTTTTTTTTTTTGGGGGTTTTTTTTTTTTTTTTTTCCCACTACATCATCATCACATCTTTTTAATATAATTATCTTTTTTTTTTTTTTTCTTTTTTTTTCTTTCGGGGTTTCTAAATTTTAAAAAAATATTCAAAAAAAAAAAAAAGAACACATAGAATAATAAAAAAAAAAAAAAGATAAAGAAATTGTTTGTATGATTTCCAAAAAAAAAAAAAAAAAAAAAGATTTTTTTAAAAAAAAAAAAATAAAAAAAAAAAAGTTTCGTCATCATTTTCACTGGGGATTTCCCATTCACTCTTTTTTTTAGAAAATAAATTTCCACCAATTTTTTTTAATCTTTTCAAAGTATTTTAAAAATATCACATTCCAAATCATAAAAAAATAATAAATAAATTAAAAAAAAATAAGAAAAAAAATCTTTTTTGATTTCAACAGCACATCATCAAAAAAAAAAAAAGAAGTTTCACCCACTTTATCAAACCATACACGTTTTTTTCCATTTTTTTTTTTTTTTTTTTTTTTTTTTTTAATGTTTTTATTTTTAATTTTCTTCCCACTTCTAAAATTTTTTTTTTAATCACGTCAACGCCACCGCATCAATATCTTTTTTTATTATTTTTTTTTTTTTTTTAAAATTTTTTTTTTTTTTTTAAATTTTTTAATTTTTTTTTTACTTTTTTTATTTTTTTTTTTTTCCTTACCTTGCACTCAATTTATTAACCTTACAAAATCTTTAATTTTTAGAAAAAGAAATATTATTATAACACTTTTTAAAAAAAAAAAAGATAAAAAATAAAAAAAATGTACAGTCCATCATCACCACAAAGCAGTGAGCCAATGTCACCAGAATCTGACTATGGAGGAGGTAATAGTATCAATAATAGTAATAGTAGTAATAATAGCAGTGCCAATCAATCACCACAATTTTCAGTAAGTATTTTTTTTTATTTTTTTATTTTTTTTAAAAAATATATCTATATCACAATCTATTTATTTTTTACTCATTTATTTTTTTTTATTTTTTTTTTAAAAAAAAAAAAAAAAAAAAAAAAATAGGTTGGAAAAATGAAAGTTGATTCTGAAGAAAAAGTTAAAAAGAGACAAGTAAGATTATTAAAGAATAGGCAATCTGCAGCCTTATCAAGATCAAGAAAGAAAGAATATATTGCAAATTTAGAATCAAAAGCACAAGAATTAACACACTCAACCCAAGAATTACACGTTCAATATAATAAAATTTCCTCAACCACTTTTGAAACCAAATCACGTTTAGAATTTTTAGAGAAAAGTTTAAGATCATTGAGAATGGAAAATGAATTTTTAAGAACAAAATTTGAAGATATAAATAATAATAATATAAAATCACATTCACGTTCAAATTCATCATCATCATCATTATCATCATCACCTACCACTCCTAATACTACCACTACCACCACTACATCAACCACCCCTGTACAATTAATAATCAATAACCATAAATCAGAATCATCACCTTTATTACTAAATTCAACAAATTCATCACCAACAATTGCTTCAACATTAATTAATACAAAAGATATTATTAATGTATCACAAAATAAAAATAATAATAATAATAATAATAATAATAATAATAATAATAATAATAATAATAATAATAATAATAATAATAATAATACAACCAATCTATTAGATCAACAACAACAATCACCAACACCAGTTTTAGAATCATTAATAAAAAAAGATAGAGAAAGAGAAATTTTAATTGGGATAAATAAAATAAATCATTTTAAATTTAATAATAATAATATAAATAATATAAATAATATAAATAATAATAATAATAATATAAATAATATAGTAAATGATGAAGAAGATGAAGAAAAATGTAAAATTAATAGTGTAGAGGAGAGTAATAGTAATCATTTAAATAATAATTTTTCAAATTTAAGTTTTTCATCACCAAATGTAAATTCTCAACCAATCTATTTAACTAGAGTAAGATCATCATCTTATCATCCATCAAATTATTTGGGAATGGAATCACCAACTATTAATGCTGGCCATCATATGATAATACCAACTGAAAGTTTAATTTTATCTTCAAATCATCACCACCATCATCATAATAATATTAATAATAATAGTAACAATCATTATCATCATGAGTCTTCTACTGCATCATCGTCATCGGGTGGAAATAAGTTACCATCATTATATTCAATTACAAATAATTTAGGTGGTGGTAATTCATCATCTCCATCATCTTCATCAACTTCATCACCATCAACTTCATCACCATCAACACCAAAATCAATGGGTTTTCCATCTCCAATTTTCATTGGTTCATCCGGGTCTGGACCATCTTCATCAGGTTCTCAAATTAATCATAGATCTTCAATTATAGGTTTAAGTAAATTAAAATCTTATAATAATAACAATAATAGTAATAATAATAATTCTCCAATTCTTTACCCAATTTCAACAAATCAATATCCTTCATTAATAAATAATAATAATAATAATAATAATTATTAAACCTTTTTTTTTTTAAAAAAAAAAACAAAAAAAAAAAAAAAAAAAAAAAAAAAAAAAAAAAGTAAAGATATTATTAATTCCAGAAAACACTATTTTTTTTTTTTTTTTTTTTTTTTTTTGGAGTTAAAGTAAAATTACAATTCGAACAAATAATATAATTTAAAAAATATATTATAATAAAAAAAAAGTATTTTTTAATTTCTTTAAAATATTAAACATATGTAATTTTAATTTCATTATTTTTGTTTTTATTTTTTAATGTGAATTTTGTTTTTGGATCAAATAACCCAAGATCTTTTTATTTTGAAAGTTTTTAATAGTAAAAAATCATTTTTTA
>NC_007090.3:1433751-1446251 GCF_000004695.1 Dictyostelium discoideum AX4 | reverse complement strand
TGATTCATGTGAAGAACCATGGGCATATATTTCGAATGATAAATTAGAATATATTTATCAAACATTTTATTTTGGAACATTATTATTAACATGGTTAGTTTATCCATTGATGGGGTCGTTTGTATTGGCCGGTGATTTTCATTTATCAGGTAGAATTACAAGATCAATTAAAGAGAATGCCTATCTTTATTTAATATTTGGAGTTATTGGATTGGTGGTTATGATATGGCTATTGGCAGTGAAACAATTGGATTGGAATTCAATGGTTGGTTTCGCAATGGCGGCAGCCAACACGTGGGGTTTGTGCTTGGTTATCATTTTGATGGGATACGGGTTGGTGGAGACCCCGCGTTCAATATGGGTAAGTTCACAACGTTCATTGGTCTTGAAGCATCTGCAATTTAAAGCAGTGGAGCTTTTAAACTCAAAGAAAAAAGCGAACGAAGAATTGATTGCAACCATGAAGGTGATAAGAAGGATTCAGGAGAAGACAAAGAAATACGACCCCTATGAAAAGTATATTAAAATCATCGTGGATCAATGTCCACCCGAGCAATACGCATTGGTCCAGCGTGGCGAGGGCGACGGCGAGGCTACGTACTCGGTTTTGGTGGCTTTGAATTCTCGTTTAAAGAATGCCATTACCAATAGCCAGAGAGCAGAGTTTCTCTACGATCAATGCTTGGTCGAGGCATTCGAACTACAAGACATTCAAAATAGTGCCATCAGTTTGGACAAGAATGTCAATTGGAGTTTCAGAGAGCAAAGACAGGGTAGATTCGCTAAAAAATTGGATATTATGGAATGGATTTGGTATAACTATTTAGAGATCTCGGTATTTAGAGTTGCAGCAATCGTGTTTGCAGTATTATCACTACTCATCATTTGGTCTGAATTTGCTTTGGCTTTCACTTCCTTTGATATCTCTGTACTCTCAAATATTGTCAAACATTCAAATGTTTCAAATATCTTTGTTCAATTTATACTCTTCTTCCCATTAGGTTATGAAGCTTTAACTTGTTATAGTACTTTATTTAAAATTAGAATTTTCAATTATTATCGTTTAATTCCACATCAACATTCCGATTCAAATAGTATAATTTTTAGTGCTGCGTAAGTATTCTTATTATTTTTTTTAAAAAAAAAAAAAAAAAATCAATTATTTATTTATTTTTATTAAAATTTATTTTTATTTTTTATATTTTTTATATTTTTTTTTTTAAATTTTAGTTATCTTTGTAGATTAGGTGCACCATTATGTTATAATTTTATTCAATTTATTAATATGAATAGTGGTATTGAGGATAATAGAACATCATTTTCAGTTGTAATGGGTACAATGAATGTTGCACCATTTTTAGGAACTTACTTTTACATATATTTCCCATTGTTAATTGTTATTGTTTGTCTATCGACTTTGTTTAATGTTTACTCTAGAATTATGAATTGTTTGAATATTAGTAAATTTAGATTCGATGTAGATTTCTCACATGAACAAATTGATGAAGGTAAATTCTTAATAGATAGTGAAAGAAGAAAATGGACTCAAAATAATATAAAACCTTTAAGTTCAAAATCACCACCACCATCTTTAGATTCAACTTCAAATAATCCAAAACAAATCTTTAAATCTGGTTCAACTACAATTTCAAAACAATCACCACCAAATCTTAATGTTAGTGGTGGTAATATTAATAATAACAACACTAACAATGGTAATACAAGTAGTGCTAGAAGTTTCATCGATTCATTCTTGAAAAAGAGTAGTAATAATAATAACAATAACAATAATAACAATAATCCATATGAACAAACATTATTATTCGACGAAAGTAATGATTTTGATGATGATGATGATATTGAATCTGGTGGTGCTGGTAGACCCACTTATAATGCACATTTATCAAGTTCATTCAATGGTGGTGCAAATAGTACCTCCATTAGTGGTTATCCTCAAATCAATAAAATGTTTGGTGGTGCAAATAGATATTCTCAATTACCAAAAAAATAAATTTTAAAAACAATAAGTATATAAATAATAAATAAATAAATAAATAAATAAATAAATAAATAAATAAATAAATAAATAAATAAATAAATAAATAAATAATAATAATAAAAAAAAAAAAATAATAATAATAATAATAATAATAATAATAATAATAATAATAATAATAATAAAAAATAATAATGATGATAATAATAATAATAAATAATAATAATGATAATCTTAATAATAAATAAATAATGATAATAATAATTTATTAAAAGAAAAAATAAAATAAAATAAAAAAAAAAAACCTTAATTTATGTAAAATTTTAATTTTTTTTTATTTTAAATGGTGATCTTTATTTTATTATTTTTATTTATTGTTTATTTATTTTTACTTTTTTATTTTTATTTGTTTTAATTTTTTATTTTTTTTATTTTTATTTTTATTTTTTATTATTTTTTTTTTTATTTTTATTTTTTATTAATTTTTTTTTTTATTTTTTTATTTTTTTTTTTTGGTAGACAAGAGGAGCTTATTTAAAATATCTAGGAGAATTAAATTATTATCCAAACAGATAAATTATAATCAAACACAATCAAATAAAAAAAAAAATAATAAAAAAATAGTGTGTAAAAAAAAAACAAAAATTTTTTTGATCCACAAAATCTCACTAAAATCTTTTTTTTTTTTGTTAAATCAAAAATAAGTCATTTAGTGGAATTAAATAAAGGAAATAAAAAAAAAAAATAATCAAAATTAATTCAAAAAAAAAAAAAAATAATTAAATAAATAAATAAAAAAGAAAAAAAAAAAACAATTTTAATCCTTTTTTTATTTTTTATTTTTATTTTTTTTAATATTTTTTTTTTTTTTATTATTTTTTTTTTTTAAATGTGTTGTGTTGGTATATCTTTGGGGTAATTTAATAATAAGATATCTCTTCAATTTCCCAAGAATCATCATCATTATCGAAAAACATGTTACAAATTTGGTATGTAATTAGCTAGTTGAGTGTTTTTAGATTTCATTGGCATTAAAATACATATTAAAAAAAAAAAAAAAAAAAAATTAGTATTATTATTTTTATTATTATTTTTACTTTTTATTTTTTATTTTTATTATGTGAAGAATAATAATAATGTACAAACCCACAAAAAAACACACGCACACACACACACACACACAATTAACCAAAAAAAATTAAATAAAATAAAAAAATAAAAATAAAATAAAAAAAAAAAAAACCCAACCCAAAAACAAATTTATTTTTAAAAAAAATTTTTTTTTTCCTTTTTTTTTTTAAATTTTTTTTTTTTGTTTATTCAATTTAAAATATTTATTTTTATTTTTATTTTTAATTAATTAAATTAATTAATTAAATTAATTAATTAATTAATTAAATAATTAAATAATTTTTTTAAAAAATAATATTTTTTTTTTTTTTTTTTTTTTTTATTCCATCTTTTTTTTTTAAATGATATTATTTTATGATATCATCGCAATCTGTTGATTATATAATATAAATTTATAAAATAAATATTTTAAATAAAACCAATAGCATAAAAATTTATACAACAAAAAGCGCCAACTCAAACAGTAATACCTCACATTTTTAAACATTTAAACTTTAAATCTTTTATTTTTTTTAAAAATAAAAAAATAAAAATAAAAAAAAAAAATAAAAAAAAAATAAAAATAAAAATAAAAATATTTCATATTATTTAAAATAGAAATAAATTATAACAAAAAAAAAAAAAAAAAATAATAATAATAATAAATAATTGGAGAAAAAAAAAAAAAAAAAAAAAAAAAAACAAAATAAAAAAATAAAAATTTTAATTCTGTAATATTTATAATTATTATTATTTCTTTTTTTTTTTTTTTTTTTCATTATAATTTAAAAAAAGCAATGGAAATAAATAATGGTATAATTCATATAAATTATAACGTTTTTAAAGAGGGAACAGATAATAATAGTAATTCAAACAATAATAATAATATTAATAAAAAAAATAATAATAATAATATTGAAATAAATAATAATAATTTTTTAAATTGGAAAAATGGATTTATAAAGAATGATAGTTTTGAAAAAAGAAAACATTTTAAAATCTTAAAAAAAAGATTACTATTTGAAGCAAAAGAGAGATTAATTGAAGAAAAGAAAAGACAACAACAAGTTTTATTAAATATTGATCAATTACAAACCACTACCACTTCAACAACTGAAGGTGGTGTTGTTACAGTTGGTAATTGTGATGACCAACAACAACAACTACTACAAATACAACAACAACAACATTCTGATAGATCAAATAGTTGGAATGACGCATGGCATAATAGTGGTTCATGTACAAAGAAAACAATAATTGATACAAAGTATAGATTATCATCACAAAAAAGAACAATCTCTTTAAATTTAATTGATACAAATTTTATAAATAGTAGTTTAAGTAATAGTGCAACCAATAGTACTTGTAATAGTACAATATCAACTAGTAGAAGTCAATTATCTGCCAGAACAAATATATTTAGTAGTGGTACAAATCTTTATAGTTATATATCAAATAGTGTAAATTGTGATAATAAAATGTGTTTAAAAATGATTTCACCAAGAGAATATATCATTTATAGTATTTACGTTCCACCACCAACTCCACCAACACCAACCTCTACTCCAACTCCAACTCCATCTTTATTATCACAACAATTTATACCATCACCAAGACCAATTTCAATAAAACAATCAATTGAAAAAGAAAAAGAAAAAGAAAAAGAATTAAAAAAAGAAAATGAAAATGAAAATAATAAATTTAAACAAGAAAATCAAACAAATTGTAATAATAATAATAATAACAATAATAATAATAATAATAATAATAATAATAATAATAATAATGATGATGATGATGATGGTGTTTTAGCATCAAATGCATCAACAACACCAACAGCTCCACTATCACCAACTTCGACTGCATCATCAACTCCTTCATTGAGTCAATCTACAAATAGTATGTTAGAAATGTTATCAACACCAAATATTACTACAACAACTTTAACAAGTGCAGTAAAATCATTAACAATTACAACACCAAAATTATCAACAACCATTGTAACCACAACAACAACAGCAACTACTACTACTACTACTACTTCAACAACAACAACAACAAATACAATATCAAATCAATCATCATCATCATCATTATCATCATCATCATCAGAATCAAATGAAGAAAAATTACCAGAAATACCAACTACTGTTACAACATTATTAATGGATAAAGGATTTAATTTAACAATACCACCAGGTTTAATTCCAAATAGTGTTAGATATATTAAATTTGGTGATTCATTTGATAAGGCATTAGAACCAGGATCAATACCAGAGGGTGTTGAAAAGTTAGTGTTGGGGTCATCATTTAATAAATATTTAAAACCTGGAATTTTACCACAATCAATAAAGATATTGGATATGGGTCATTTATTAGTTAATGGATATGCAGCACCAATAATACCAGGTTCAATACCTGATAGTGTAGAAGAACTTTATTTTTCAAATTCATTCAATCAACCTTTAAAGCCTGGTTGTATTCCAAATTCAGTAAATGTTTTAAAATTTGGTAGAAATTTAAATCAGCCCCTTCAAGAGGGATCAATACCTTCTTCAGTAAAGATACTTCATTTCGGTTGTTCATATGATCATCTATTAGAGTTTGGTACAATTCCAAGATCTGTAAAGGAATTGGTATTTGGTGACTCATTCAATCAACCTCTATCACCCGGTGATATTCCATTGACAGTTGAATCGTTAACATTTGGTGATTCATTCAATCAAACAATAACGCCTGGTTGTATTCCAGAGTCTGTTGTATTTTTAAAATTTGGTAAAGGTTATAACCGTCCTTTCTTACAAGGCTCAATTCCATTAACTGTTGATACCTTAATTTTAAATGAAATTTATTGTCATCCTATTAAAACCGAATTCATACCATTTGTTAAAACTTTAGAACCTCCATCCATTAAAAAGTTAGTAACTGAACCATGTAGTAATTTAAATAATAGCAGAGATGGTGGTAGATTATCTTTTCCATTATTAGACTATTATAGAATAAAAATAAAAAATTTAAAATAAATAAACTTTTTTTATTTATATATAAAAACTTTAACTAATAAATAATTTTTTTATTATTATTTATAAAACTTTTAAAAGTTAAATTTAAATAATTGGTTTTATCCTTTATTATTATTTTTATTATTTTTTTTTTTTTTGGATTCCCGAAATCTTGGAAATCTTGGAAATCGGATGTTATTTTTTTTTTTTTAGCTTTAGGTTGTTAAATATATTTAAATTTGATTTTTTAAACTTTTATTGTTTTATTTCTTTCAAAAAACCAAATTGGTAATATTTTATTTTATTTTTTTATATTCTCAAGAAAAAAAAAAATTTTTAGGGCACACTATTGGTTATTTTTTTTTATTTTTTTTTTTATATTCCCAAGAATAAAAAAAAATTTTTAGGGTACACTATTGTTTATTTTTTTTTTTTATTTTTTTTTTTTTAAAAAATTTTTATTTGTTTTATATTTAAATACGATTCTTTTTTAAGAATTTGAGTGCACTTTCTTCATGATCTTCAAGAGTTCTCTTTTTAGTGATTGGTTTTGGTTGTTCTTCAGATTCAGATTCTTCATCATCATCATCATCATCACTATTATATTCTTGACCCCAAACATCATCATCATTTGATTCATCATCAGAATCATTTTCACCATTTTCATATGGATCTTTTTCACCTGGTGGTACGAAATAAGCAACACTTTCTTCTTCATCATCACCAGTAGCACCACCACCTGATTGTTTTCTTAATTCCTTTGATTGAAGTTTTAATTTCTTTCTCTTTAATCTTTCTTTTAAGAGGATTTTATCTTGAACATCACCTTTTTCAACTTCACTCTTTACCTTTTCAATGTATGATGTTGGTAATTTACCATCTTTTGGAACAGATGTTGATTCTTGGAATTTCAATTTAGTTGGATCATTAATGAAATTCTTTTCTTTATTTTCTTTTCTACTTAATCTTTTAACGATATCTAAATTATCTAAATCATGATCTCTTCTCTTTACAACAAACATTGAATCATCCTCTTCATCCTCTTCTTTAGTTCTAAGTTTTTGATAAGTTTCAGACATAACATTTGCATTCTTACGATCAAATAATTTTTCAATATTAGTTTTTGGTTGTTGTTTAGTAACTTTTTTATTATCATCATCCGAATCATCCTGGAAATCTGAATCATCTTCTGAATCTTCATCATCACTATTACCAATTTTATTTCTTTCTTCATCATCATCATCGTCGTCACTACTATCAATATCTTTTTCACCTTTTGATTTTTTATCTTTTAATTGTTTTTGAATATTTGATACAACAAATGATTTATTTTTACTATCTGCACTTGCTTTACCAAATTGAATATTTGGTGTACCTAATAAACCTAATGATTTTGAAAATTCATTAATATTTAATTCTTGAATTTTAAATATTTCTTTATTTGATTGTCTATAAACTGATCTTAAATATGAAACAAATGACTTTTTTTTTGGAGAAAAAAAAAATTAATAAATTAATAAATTATTTACTTTTTTTTTTTTTTTTTTTTTTTTTTTTTATATATAAAATTTAACATACTTTTTGAGCTAAATATTTTAAATCAGTTTTTTCAGATAAGAAACTACTTAATTTTGAATCAATTGAAACTAATTTCTCTGGATTTGGTTCAAGTATTTCAAATTTCATTTTTTGTTTTTCCATTAAATTAACCATACCATCTTTTTCTGAAGGTAAAAGGATAGTTATTGATTGACCAGGTGCATCATTTCTAGCGGTTCTACCAACTCTATGAATATAAGTTTCAATATCATCAGGACAATCTACTTGAATTACCCATTCAACAGCAGGGAAATCAAGACCACGAGCGGCAATATCAGTTGCAAATAGTGTACCAGCTTTCTTTTTACAAAAATCTTCAAATACTTCTAAACGAGTCCATTGTTTCATTTTACCATGAAGTGGGAATAAAGTTGTACCAGGATTTAAAAGTTTAAAAGTTTCATGTGCAAATCTAACTTGTTTACAAGATGCAAAAAATACGATAATCTTTGAAGTTAAATGAGTTTTAATGAATGAGAATAACATATTCAATTTCATTTCCAATGGGATAACACATAGAGTTTGTGTGAGATTTTGTGGTGTGGTTGTAATATCCTTTTCATAGACTGAAATGTACTCTGGCTCTTGTAATGATAAACGAGCCAAATCACGAATTGATTTGGTTTGTGTTGCAGAGAAGAGTAGAGTTTGTCTTTCTCTTGGTAAATTCTCTACGATACTATTTAAACATTTTGAAAAACCTAAATCTAAAATACGATCAGCTTCATCCAATACCAATATCTTCAAATTACTACAATCGAATCCATAGGTTTCATCCATATGTTGTAACAATCTACCTGGTGTTGCTATTAAAATATTCATTGCATTGATTTTATCTTTCTCTTGTTGAACATTTCTACCACCAATAATTAATCCAGCACTAAATGTATGATATTTACCAACCGCTTTTAATACATCAAATATTTGAATTGCTAATTCTCTAGTTGGTGATAATACAATTGCACCAATTCCATCATCTCTACCCCATCTATTTCTCCATAATGTTTCTAAAATCTAAATTTAAAAAAAAAATTGAAAAAAAAAAAATTAGAATTTAATTTTTTAAAAAAAATAAAACATTATTAATTTAAACAACTTACAGGTAAAATAAAAGATAAAGTTTTACCAGAACCAGTTTTAGCAGCACCAAGTATATCTCTACCACATAATGTATGTGGAAGTGATGCTCTTTGAATATCAGTTAATTTTAAGAATTTTGATTCAGTTAATGCTTTTAATGTTAATTGTGAAATTGGTAAATCTTTAAAATCAGTTGCTGATGGATAATCAATTTTATATTCTTTTTCTTTTTCTTTATCATTCTTTGTTGCTGTTGTTGTTGTTGTTGTTGCAGTGGTTGATGAAATATTAGCCAATGGATTTGTACCTCTTTGTGGTGCTTCATCAATTAATCTTTGTTCAATTGATTTAATTTCATTAAGTTTTAAAGTTAATGGTTTCTTTTGTAGTTCAATTTTTTTTAATTTTGCTATTCTCTTTTGACTACTTCTATTATGAAATATCTTTTTATTATCTACTTTATCAATTTTGGCATCTTTATCAAATTTATTTTTTGTAAAATCTTTATTTGTTTTATTATTTTCAGTTTTATTATTATTATTGTTGTTATTTTTATTATTATTATTATTATTTTCTTTTTTTTGTGGTTTTTGTTTTGATTTATCTTTATTCATTTTGTATTTATTTCCTATGAATATATGTATTGGAAATATATAAAAAAAAAAAAAAAAAAAAAAAAAAAGAAATTAAAAAACGAAAGAAAATTGATCAATGAAAAAAAAAATAAAAATAAAAAAAAAAATTAAAAAAAAAATAAATTTCCAAAAACCGACGAAACGAGAAATTTTTGAAAAAAAAAAAAAAATAAAAAAAAAGATTACTTTTTTTTTTTATTATTATATTATTATTATCATTAATGAAATGAAAACTACACATATTAAAAAAAAACAATAGGATGTTTAATTGAAATAAAAGAATATAATTTTTTTTTTTTTTTTTTTTTTTTTTTTTTTTTTAATATTAATCACAAAATTTAATTTTTTTTATTTGTTTTATTTTTTTGTTAAAAATAGAATAATATTAATTATTTTTTAAATCTACACTATTATTTTCTTTAGAAAGATATTTTTCCAAGAAAGATATTTTTTTTTCAAATTTTTTTTTTTTTTTTTTTTTTTTTAATTTTTATTTTTTTAATTTTTTATTTTTCTAAACTCCTTATTATTATTTTTTTTTTTTTTCCATTGTATTTTAAAACTTGTAAAGATAAAGATTAAAAAAAAAAAAAAAATGCCTCCAAAAAGAAAATTAGCAGGACTTGATGATGAAGACTCATCACAAGCAAACAATGCAACTGTTGCAATAGTTACCTCAACAACCTCCACAACCACAAAAACATCTTCTTCATCAGTACTAACATCAAATTCTTCTTCAAATACTTCAAATAATAATAAAACAAATAATGATAATAATAATAATAATAATGATGACAGATGTCCAATACCAATGACATCAGATTCTAAACAAATTTATTGGCAATATCAAAATTCAGAATTTGAATGGAAAGATATTAAATATAATTTATTAGATTCAATTGAAAAAGTTTATCAAAAAACACCAAAAGATAGTGATGAACAAATTTTTGATGATATAGTTATAATATTTAGTGAAATGAAAATGTACAATAGTAAAGATAATGCCAAAACCAAGAAATCAATAAAGAGAGTTTTTCGTCAACCAATTTGGAGCTGGGAAAAGGCAAGAGGTGAATTTAAAGCTTTCAAACCAGACATATCCTTAAAAGTGGAATCCTCCTTTTTAAAAGGTCTTTCAAAGGCTTCAATTAATGCTGAAAGATATATTAACTTTTCTTCATTCGAACAAGCTAGATTCGATGATGATACTAAAACTAGAAGAGTTAGAAGAAACCATATTGATGTTTCTGATTATCATAACCCATATTGGTATTTCTTACATTCACATACTCAAACTACAACTCCAAAAATTACTACAAAATCTTGGAAAGAATTTGATGGTTCACATGATGATATTAATAAAGGTAAAATTATTATTATTATTAATTATTATTATTATTAACATTTAAAAAATTATTATTAATTCTTACTTTTTTTTTTTTTTTTTTTTTTTTTTTTTTTTTTTTTTTTTAAAAGCATTTAAGAATTTAATTGAAAAAGGTGAAAATACTCAAATTAAAATATCAGATGATGAAACAATTTGTTTTTTATCAATGACATTAATTAAAAAAGGTAGTGATACAGTAGTAGTTAAAATTGATAATGGTCCAGTTTTACCATTAAAGAAATCATATTCACAATTATCAGAACAAGAGAGAAAGGATATGATTAATAAAATGTTATCAGGTCAAACAAGTGATAGTGGCAACAACAAAAAGAAGAAGGATAATGATTCTGATGATGATGATGATGATAAATCAAAAAAGAAACAAAAAACTGATAGTGGTAATTCTGGAAATTATTTACCAGGTGAATTGGATGTTCTTAAAAAGGATAAACCAATGAAATATATTCTTAGACCAACTAGACATCTTAGTGGTGTTAGTCAAGCTGATGCTCATTTTAGAATTGCAGAGAGTCAATTCTATAGATTGTTGACATCAGGTAATTCAATGAAGGTGACAAAGGTTGAATACATTTGTAATCCAACACTTACAAAGAAATTCAATGCCAAAATGGAGGAATACAAATCTAAAAAGTATGAACATAGTGATCCTGTATTTGGTTTTCATGGCACTGCCGCAAAGAATATTATTCCCATTTGTACCAACAATTTCTCTGTGCCAGGTGGTGGTAGTGGTGTTAAACATGCCACTGATTCAGGTTGGTATGGTAAAGGTATTTATTTTAGCGAGTTTACAGACTACTCAATTGGTTACATCAAAGATTGTACAAAGATACTTTTATGCAAGGTTCTATTGGGTAAAGCTTACAAATGCTCCACTTTAATTCACGGTAAGCCTTGTGTCACTGGTTACACCTCTCATTTGTCACCTGATGAAAAGGAATTGGTTATCTTTCATCCAGATCAAATTTTACCAGTTTACATAGTTCATTATCAAAGTGGTGCAACTGCTGGTACTGCCGTTAGTGGTTTAAATGTTGCTCCAACAGGTGTGTATGGTAACTTTTTATCAGAATATAATCAAGCTAATTTAATGCCAGCTTCAAATATTCTTAATGGAAAGACCATTAGTTTATTGGGTACCTTGAGTACTGTACAATATAATATTCAAAATTTAATTACAAAACATGGTGGTTCTTTCCATTCTCATACTACCAATGTAAATGGTTGTACTCAACTTGTAACAACTTCATCTGACTATTTCAATTTAGGTACAAAAGTTCAAAATGCCAACCTAAATGGTGTACCAATAGTTAATGAAAATTGGATTTATAAAACTATCATTTCAAATAAACTAAAAAAAGTTACTTCTTTTAGTTTTAATGCACCAATAAAATCAAAATCTAGTAAGTGAAAATATATATTAAGAATATATAATAATAATATATAATAATAATAATAACAAAATAGTACTCTTATTAATTTCATTTATTTTTTTACTTTTTTCCAATATAGAAACTGAAATTTTAAAACCAATACCATTAGAACAATTAGAATATGATGATGATGATGAAGATGATGAAGACGAAGATGATTCAAAGAAAAAGAAAGCACCTTGTAAATATGGTGATAAATGTTATCGTAAATCAGCTGATCACTTTAAAGAATTTTCA
>NC_007090.3:1426251-1428751 GCF_000004695.1 Dictyostelium discoideum AX4 | reverse complement strand
GTAACCATCTTTCTTCTGGTAATTCACCAGATGTTTCATCTTCACCTGGTGGATGTAAAATTGAAATACAAACTTTACCATCTGGGTAAACTATAATTAAAAAAAAAATAATTAAAAAAATTAAATAAAAAAATTAAAAATTAATATAATTACTTTGGTTTTTTTTTTTTTTTTTTTTTTTTTTTTTTTTTTTTTTTTTTTTTTTTTTCTTATTTCCATCTTTGCAGATTTGAAAATTGGATAAAATAAAATAATTACCATTTGGATGCCAAAATTCGGATTGGAAAATTAAGACTGGCGGACTCATTGGATAATCATTTGGAAATTTCATTTGAATTTGAAAAATACCACCCTCACTATATTTAAATGTTTTTAATATTAGTAAAAAAAAAAAAAAAAAAATTGAAGTTGTAAAAACGTTTTAACTACATACTAATCGGTTTCTGGTGGTCCTTCAATATATGCTCTCCATTCAAATAAGTTTTCGTCAACTAAATCGAATGCTACACCTTCAATTGGTTCTGATGATATCTCTAAATATATTAAAAAAAAAATTTAAAAAAAAAAAAAAAAATTTATAAAAAAAAAAAAAAATAATAGATTAATATAAATTAATATATAAACTTCTTTTTTAAAAATAACTTACTTTTAAATTGATTTTGTAATAATTTTGAAGCACTCATAATTTAAAGTGTATATATTAAATATATTGTTTAGTTATTTTTTTTTTTTTTTATTATTTTTATCTATAATTTGATTTAAATTTGTTTTTTTTTTTTTTTTTTTTTTTTTTTTGTTTTTTTTTAAAATACTATTATTAATAATGTATTGGTAAAACGTTTTAGTAGTACTATATTGATTTGCTAGGTTGTTGGTTTATAATTTTAATAAAAATTAAAAAGTGTGAATTAAAAAAAAAAAAAAAATTAAAAAAATTAAAAAAAAAAAAAAAAATATAAAAAAAAACAAAAAAAATTTTAATTTAAAAAAAAAAAAATAAAAAATAAAAAAAATAAAAAAAAGAATAATTTTTTAATTTAAAAAAAAAAAAAAAAATATGAAATAATTAATAAAAAATATTGTGGTTTAGTATTTTAATATACAAATAAAAGTTCACGAAAATAAAGGGAATAAAAATAATAATAATTAAAGGCTTGGTTTTATTTTTTTAAATTTTAAACTTTTTTTTTTTAATATTCTTATTTGTTTTAAAACTGTAAGTTTTTTTTTTTTTTTTTCTTTTTTTTTTTTTTTTTTTATTCATAAAAAATAAACAATGATTAAAATGTTACTAATTAACCATTTACGAATATAAAAAAAATTTAATTTTTTTAAAATTTAATAGAAAAAAAAAAAAAAAAAAAAGAAAAAAAAGAAAAACAATATCTCGCTAATGGTGGTGATTTTTTAAAATATCGTCTTGAATTGTTTATTTAATAATTTTGGGAATATCCTATTTTTAAAAATTTAAAAAAATTAAAAAAATTAAAAAAATTAAAAAAAAAACTATTTTTGGAAAATGATTTAGTGAGATTTCGGATAAAAAAAAATATTGGTGTCATTGTGACGAGGATAATAAGTGTAATGGTTTTTGTAATTGATTAAAAGAAACTAACTTTATTTATTATATTCTATTTGTTTATAATTTAACTTTTACATTGAAATGTGATAAAATAATTTTTTTTAATAATGATGATTATGATGAATATTTTTATTTTTTTCATTTAAACCAACTAAAAGAAAGACCAATAATTATTTTTTTTGAACTCGTTGGTTAATGAAATTAATAATAATGAATCATCTGACCTTATTATTATTTTTTTTTTTTTTTTTTAATTATTTCATTTCTTTTTTTTTTTTTTTTTTTTTTTTTTTTTTTTTTTTTTTTTTTTCCTTACCCCAAACCCCCATAAACCCGGGGTTCCAAAAAAAAAAAAAATTCCCTTTTTTTTTTTTTTTTGGTTCCCAATTTTTTTTTTTTTTTTCCCCTTTTTTTTAATTTATTTTTTTTACCCCCCATAAAAAAAGGGGTTAAAAATAAAAAAAAAAAAGGGGAAAAAATTTAAAAAAAAATAATTTTTTTTAAAAAACCAAAAAAAAAAAAAAAAAAAAAAAAAAAAAAAAATTTAAAAAAAAAAAACCCCCCCCGGGGGAACCCTTTTGGGGGGGCCCAAAAAAAAAAAAAAAAAAAATAAAAAATAAAAAAAAATTTTTTTTGGAAAAAAAAAAAACCCCCCCCCAAAAAAAAAAAAGTTTGCCCAAAAAAAAATTTTGGGGGGATTTTCCAAAAAAAAAAAATTAAAAAAAAAATTTGGGGAAAAAAAAAAAAAAAAAAAAAAAAAACTTTTTGGGGGGGGGGCCCCCCCCCCTTTTTTAAATTTTAAAAAAAAAATTTTGGGAGGGGGGGGAAAAAAATTTACAAAATTTTAAAAAGGGGGGAAAAATTTTTTTTAAAAAAATTTTTTAATATAAAAAACCCCCCTCCCCCCCCCCCCAAAAA